>NC_087554.1:1700530-2000530 GCF_036250125.1 Pseudopipra pipra
ACCAGCAGATGCTGCCCTAAGACTGGTACAGCTGGTACTTTCCTGCCTCGGCTGTCCTGGGGGCAAGGTGTTAGAAGGAAAGTCAAGTGGTCTCCAGGAAAGCTGCCTTGAGGAGAACTGCTGAATCCCTTCACCTGCACCACATGCTGCTGTTTGCCATGTACAGGCAGAGCCCGTCAGAAAGGCTGTTGCTGATGTAACACTGCACCCGACAGATCATCCTATCACTGATAGGGTGTCACCTGAGATACATCCTTAAGTACTGATCTTCAGTTAGGAAGCTGAAGTTTTCCTCCAACAGCTGGAA
The DNA here is from genome assembly GCF_036250125.1 of Pseudopipra pipra. Taxonomy (NCBI): domain Eukaryota; kingdom Metazoa; phylum Chordata; class Aves; order Passeriformes; family Pipridae; genus Pseudopipra; species Pseudopipra pipra. The sequence continues at coordinate 1,700,838 of NC_087554.1, forward strand.
GTACTCCTAGTTAGTGTTAATACTCATCAGGAATACTGGTTTTTAAATGGCATTAGCATTAAAAAAAAAAAAAAAGTGTATATATTTCAACAAGTGGACTTGCAGTGCTTTCTCCCAGTCTTCTAAACAATTTGCTTCTGCCTCTTCCTCAGTGGAGTAAAATTATTTGGTAGTATCTACTCTGGGTAGCAAGTTGCACAATTTATATTTGGATTACATAAATACATACCTAAATCTTCAGAGTTTCTGACTTTGTGGCATCCCCAGTGGTTTTTTATAGAGAGAACGTTCTAAAGATGCAATATGAGTTAAAACATATTTCTACATACTTATTTTATTGCTCCAGAAACACAGTCTCTCATCGAGAAACTAATTCTACCTGTAGCACTTGTAAGAAAGTACTTTGTCTGCAGCACTGTTCCTACTTCTCATTTCATTAAATTCTAGATATCTTCATTTTCTCATGAAGGTCTCAGCTGTTAGAGATGCCCAGAAGAAACTTTTACTGGATCATAGTATTATACTGAAGTAATAACGTTAAACTAAAAAAAAAAAAAAAAAAAAAAAACCAAAACGAAACAAAATCCCCCCCCCCAAAGAAACCTTCCACAAAATCTTCCCAGAAGATCCACAGCAGGAATTGGACATCTAGCCCTGTCCAGCTGCTTTTTCCGGAGCAAATTGATGGGGCTTGCACAGGGTCATGCTGAAAGAACCACAAGCAAAGATACTCTTTAGAGAGCTAACTGGAAGAGCTCCTGGTCAAGATTTCTGCTTAAGCACAGGACTCCACCCACTTCCCTGGGGATAGGTGAGAACTGATAACCCATCTCGTACTCAATAGACCCAATTAAGCACGTGTTTGCTGAGGGGATAGTTTGCTTTAGTTTGCTTCGATGTGGTTCGTGAAATAAATATGCACAGTAATCAAGGGAACGGTACAAAAGCGTGTGGAAGAACAAAAGGTCATTGGTAAAACAGGTAATACAGGGTAAAACAGGATGCTGTGGAGCACGGGAATTATCTGGCAGAAGAGGAGGAGGAGGTAGCATAAATCACAGCTCTTTCCTCACAGTGCCATTCACAGGTGAGCGAACAGCCCAAGCCATTCTGAGGGACCAGAGCTGAAGCTGGGACATCAGTTAACGCGCACAAATGATGGAGGAGAGTCACTCCTCTGTCAGACAGCTCTGAGGGATTCCTGCAATAAAGGCATTAGAAAGGGGAGGGAGTAGAATTAAACCCAGATGCCTGTTGAGTTTCCAGACATTTCCTTTCCCTACGTCTTGTTTCCAGCTACGGTTTTTAGCACTAGAAGAGCTTTTTCCTAGGCCATGGGAGAGCCAGCTGTGAAAAATCACTTAATGCAAGTAGGTGTGGAGGGTTATTTTTCCTTATTGCTGTAGAGGGGCACAAGTGACTCAAAGTTACTCACTTGACAAGTCATACACTTCAGTAAAAGTTGGGACTAGTGAGTAGAGTTTAGCCCATCGTTTAAAACTAATAATCAGGTGATCCATTTACAGGGTGTTGAAACAGGATAGCTGCTAGCGTTTTGCCAGAATGACAGGGCACAGCATTTGCTATATGCAGGTAGTTCATACATATAAGGCAATGTACATCTCTTGTTCCAAGTCTGTTTATCTTGGATTTACATTGTTACCAGATGAAGTATACAACTGCAGGACTTGACTTCAGTGGGGACTACTCATATGTAAATAGTGACATAACTGTTTAGCAGATGAGGCCTAATTAAGCGGGAATAGGTCCTACATTTTCCCTCTCTAAGAGAAAACAATGTGAAGAAGCTAATGCAGGAGCATTGCTAAAAAGTCACAATGCCTTAAACCAACCTATGAAACACCCTGAAATCCTAAGGAAGCTGCAAGTGTTCTTTTTCTTCCTTAAAATACCTTAGAAAACAATGAGCTATTACTGGTTGGCTTTTTCACATAGTTGAAAGGCTACCAAAATGTGTGGATAAACGCTAAGCACATGCTAAAAGACACCTTCCATCCATTATGCACAGCTGCTCCTTCAGAGATCACTGAAAACCCGCCTCAGACACCAACGTTAGCAATCTGAGCAGAATCAGACGATAACAGTAGCTGTCAACTTTACGGAGATGCTTCTGAAATAAGAGCTATGTGACATCATTGCTAGTGTGAAGCGGGGCTGCCAGCTTCTCTCCATGCCAGCAATCTAATCATGTGTTTGAAAGAAAGGTCCCTCAGGGTCATGGTGTGCTAGTTTTGCTGGTAACCTCCTGCTTCTTCAACAGGCAGATTTGGCGCCTGCCCTGCTACTGCCTGGAGGGTAAATACCAGCCTCCCAGTAGGTATTTAGGGTAGCCTCCCATCAGGTGTTGATTTTCTGTGCCTGATCTCCTCCTCTCGGAGATTATCTTGCTCTGGTATTTCCATCTTTCCCCTGATCTTCGTGCTGCAAGCGTTAGCAGTCTTTCACTCTGCCTCCTCCCTCCCTGGAAGTTTTCCTTTCTTTCTGAGCCTACTTGTCTTCAAACTGCGTGTATTCCATGCTGGTAACATGCAGATGAACATCGTAGTCATGATCCCACTCAGACACTAAACAAGCCTCCCACCAATGCCTTGTCCTCCTTTAAAGTGCTAGAACATTTCATCTTGCTTCTAGTCTCCTAAAAGCACCAGGAAATCCTCTGGAGTAGGCAGGCAGCAGCGTGTGTGCTTGTTGTGTTTGTACCTCAGAGAATGGCTTGTCGTGGGCCCACCTCCAAGAGCATGTTTGCAGGGAAAAGGGGGTGAGACCCCTGCAGTAGGGTGGTGTGTCCATAGCCAGCAGAGAGCTTAGGCTCCCACCCACCTCAGCCCACAAGAGAGGGGCTTCAGTGCCACCATCAACGGGAGGTATTTTGCACGTCGACTTCTTCTAAGATCACAAATTATGCCAAGCTCATATTCACATTTGGTAAAACCAGGAGAGAGACCAAAGGGCAGCTCAAGCTCAGCATTCCCAGGGAAACCCAGCACTGCTGCAAGTCAGGGCCAGTCAGGGTTTCCATCATTCGAGTTGTTTGAAGCAAAAACCTTGAGACAGGTGCCTTGGCCAGCATTCCTGAACTGTGGAGGCAACAGCACGGGCTGGAGTGGGAGGACGTGTTGGGGTAATAGTGGGTCTATCAGCATTGGGTCAGCCACCAACTGGCTGATGCCATGGAAATCCTTTGCTCTGCACTTTTGGCCAGCCCTAGGTACCCCACATCCCTCTCGCAGCACAGTGGGGCTGTAGCAAGGCTTTAAGAACAGGTCTGAGAGTTTTGCATTAATTATTTATTTGACATCCACAATGTAAAGAAACACCACTGTAATAAAGTTTTGCTTAAACTATTCCTGTCATCCATGGAGAGGACGTATTTCAGGAAAACTTCCGGAATTAGGGTTTTGTTTTTCTCAAACTACCACAGAGGCAAATATAGTTCAGTGCCTGCACAGCACTCATTTAGGTTAGCTGCAAAAGACAGGAGATGAGATAAATGTAATGGAAACTACTGGCCCATGTAAGTTCTCCTGGATGACCTGAGCAAAATGAGCCACCGGGTATCTCTTACTAGAAGAAAACCAGAGATAGGGAGAGAAATCAGAACCTGGAGAAAAAAGAAACATGACAGCTGTAATCTGTTACTATTGCAACCTGATTATGGGATTCGTTGACAAGGTGGGGGACCCTTTCTTTTGGCATTAAAGTCTACACCTTGCTTCATGTAACCACGGGAAAATATTTCCAGGCATGTCAATCTTTAAAACTGATTCTTTCTTCATTTTTTCTTTAAAAAGAGCAAACATACAACATGACTGTGTATAAAATAAGCTACACCACCACCTCATCATATTTTTAAATGCTTTTATGCACAGTCCTGAGTTAGCAAAGAACTCCAGAACTTCCCGTGCAGAAATACCCTTATAAAAATATAGAGGATTAGCCTTAATTGTACTCAGGAGTGAAAAGTAAACACATACTTCAGTTTCCTTCTAAAGTTAATGTTTATAAGGGAACTATCTCCCAAACTACATTAATCTACTTCTTGACAGTCAAAAACCCTATCAGCTTCCATGGGAGTTCACAGTAACAGCTGTGTGCTTGAACCTCGTGGAGCATGATAGAAACGTGTTATTGTTAAGAACAAAATATCTCTTGGAGAAATTATACACTGAGCAGAGAGCAAGAGGAACTGGGTATAAGGATTATTAAGAGACGCTGGTGAGCCCTGTGTAAGAGTGACCTCTGACTTTGTCTCAGCATTCAAATGATGAACTCTCTCAAATGTAACTGTGTTCTCTGTAAGTCCCCCGTGTAAAAGGGGAAGAAGGGGAGATGACAACAGAAAGAAGAGAGAAGCAGGGAAATAGTAATGTAGGATAAAAACACTGAAGGAGAGTAGAAACACAGAAAAATTTACCACTGAACTGAGGGCATTTAGTAGAATAATAACCTCCATCCAGACTCTTGCAACAAGTTAGCTAAAAAAACCCCATACCAGCTATGTATGCAATTGTCCTGTCTATTTTTATCCTGTCATTTTCAGACTAAAATGACAAACAAATTCTCCCCTGAGACAGTATTCACAACAAGCAGGAAATAGTGCTAATGTTGACCTAAATAAATAAAGCTGCTCCTGCGTAAGAATTCCTGCAAGGATCCTTTAACACAAGATACTTTGAAAACATTTGCTGCAAAATGCATATGAAACCCCGGGGAACAAACAACCTGCTAGACACCATGGTCTCACTATCCCAATTTGGCAAGCAAGGTTGAGAGCTTCATAAGAAGAAAACAGGGGTACTTAGGGTAAGATTTCTGATGCCAAATCACAAGGTCCCAGTAGACCTTTCAGTTAGAGCACAGATGAATTTGCATAGAAAAAAAAGTATTATTTTGTGGAGTTGTACACGTGGTTTTGAGCTAAGGTGTACACGCAGCTTTAACTACATCCTATGACAATTTGCATGATGCTTTCTGCCTCAGGTGGCGCTATTGCTCCTGCTTAACTTTTTGATAGGGTCATTCATTGCAGTTAAAGACAGCAATTACACACTTAAGTAAAAAAGTTATGTGCATCTTTAGAGGCACTGATAACTGAGGTGAATTAGATCTGTTGTCCTTATTCAATCTGAAGCTGTAGACCCGAGATCCCTTTCCAAAACCAAGCTTCGTGAAGACAGAGCCAAATCTAGAGGAAAATTTTGTGGAGGCTTATTTGGGATTTTATTGTAAACTCATCAAATGCAGCAGTGTTAGAGGTTGTTGGTAAAAATATTATTGCTACTCCTACTTTGTATTTGCATCACAGATTTGAAGATGTGTTTGCTCCATTTGCAGCCCACATACTGCTGCAGCATCCTTTCCTTTGCTCTACCTGATAACCTGTCAAAAAGGTGGGCTGTTAGCAAAACCTCCGCTGAGCAGCAATTAGCAAGTCTTCTGTTCCAGCAGAGATGGCAAAACTGACTTTTGTTTTTCCGACACTTGAAGCTAGAATGACACAAAAGGGCCGTTATTTTCATTTAGAGCCCCCTGTAATGCTGCCCATTTGCCTTAAAGATGTTCCGAATGGGCTCTGTATGGAGCTTTTGGGTGCAGGGATGTCATGAATTAATCCATTCAGCCACCAAAGTCCTTTCTGCCTTTCACCGCATCCACTGGAGTTGAACTAGATATAATCTTTGCATTTTCTCTTCCACTTTGTTTTCTGATGTGCTGTCCTGTTCTAACTGTTCCTCACAGGAGCCAAAGCAACTTTTGTTTGTGACTTGGGGAACTTTATTGAATAAATATATCTAGAAGTGTTCCTAACACTGAACAGCACACAAACTTCATGATTACTTTTAGTGTCTCTTATTGAACTGAAAATATTTTAATAACCTGAAAGATTCTTCAGTGAACCATGCTGGATCTGTGCAATTTATAGCATATTTAAATATTTTTACATTGGTACCCAAGATTGAATTCCAATATTTCTCTTTTGTATCTCTGAGCGTTTTAATACACTTCTGGGAACACTTACCTTTTATGATGAAACCAATATTTCCAACATAAAGTGGTGATTTCAGCTTAAGTGCAACCATATGTATCTTAGGGTAAGGACTTTTGGTTCTAAATAACTGGTTAATGTTAAGTGTCTTTCACAATGAAAATGTCACAAACTACCATATACCAGGTTTCTTGATAAAGGGCAGAACAGTGCAGCTTCTAGAGTTAAGGATCAATACTTTGAGGCACAATTACAAATGGGGATTTTTTTTTTCAATGAGAGTGGTAAAACTACAGAGATACGGGAGAAGCACAAACCAAATCTGCTCAATTTAATGAGCCTATCTCTCTTGGTGTGAATTAGATCATGTCTTATTTTAGTTTACCAGTCTGATTACTGATGGGTAATAACACTACTAAACCTAATTCTACAAAACTATGCATATAACTTATTCCTGAATCTGTACAGCATAAACCCCTCATCAGTAGAAGCATCACATTTGATTATTTTGCTTCAGGCACCGATCTCAAATCTCTCGGAAAGCTGAATTAATCTTTACAGCTTTGAGGGACACTTTTGTGTCCATTTTACAAGAAGACAAACTGAGGCAGAGAGCGTCTAAACTGCCAGTAAATGACTCTGATAGTGCGGCTTGGTCCCTAAGCAGTTTACCCACAATAATAATGCCGGTCAAGATTTGGCAGTCCCAACACTTTTTTCCTAAGAAATATATAATGACTCTTCTCCCGTGTCTTCTGGGCATATTACTTTGACACTGGGAAAAGATCCATGTAAAAATATTTGTATCACAATATCAAGGATATGCATGCATTCATGTGGCCTAGCAGCAAAACACTGGCAGGGAGCAATTATTAATTTGGGGATAAAATGACTTGTTCAGTGTGTACATAAATTAGGAGAAAAAGCAGAGGACTTGGGCAAACAGTGAGGGAACAGCAATCAGATTTTCCAGCTCTTAAGCCTTCTCAGACTCACACTGTCTACTCTAAAGGTTAAGAGTCACCTGTGGATCACAACATGTTTCTTGTGCATTTACTCCGTGGCCTGCACCCTGGGCCCGTGAATTTGGAAGGTTTATAGAAGAGCCATGGAATCATAGAATAGAATAACAGAATACCTTAGGTTGGAAAAGACCTTTAAGATCACCAAATCTGACTGTTAATCCAGCACTGTCAAGCCCACCACCAAACCATGGCCCCATGTGCCACGTCTGCTTGTCTTTTAAACACCTCCAAGGCTGGTGACTCAACCACCTCCCTGGGCAGCCTGTTCCAATCCGTGTCTGGATTTTTCTGCGAAAAATTTTTTTGCGAAATATTTTTTCCTGGAATCCAATCTAAACCTCCCCTGCTCCAGCTTGAGGCCATTTCCTGTTGTCCTATCGCTTCTTAACTTGGAGAAGAGGCCAATCTCCATCCTCACTACAACCTCCTTGCAGGGAGCCCTCCTTTTCCCCAGGCTGAGCCCCCCAGCTTCCTCAGCTGCTCCTCATAGGGCTTGTGCTCCAGACCTTTCCCCAGCTCCGTTGACCCTCTCTGGACTTGCTTCAACACCTCAATGTCTTTCTTGTAGTGAGGGGCCCAAAAATGAACACATAATTTGATGTGTAGCCTCACCAGTGCCAAGTATAGGGGGATGATCACTGCCCTAGTCCTGCTGGGCACACTGTTGTGGATACAAGCCAGAATTCCCCTGGCCTTTCTGGCCACCTGGGCACGCTGCTGGCTCATGTTCAGCTGCTGTCAACCAGCAACCCAGGTCCTGTTTCACTGGGCAGCTTTCCAGCTACTCTGTCCCCAGCCTGTAGCGCTGCTTGGGGTTGTTGTGACCCCAGTGCAGGACCCAGCACCTACACCTTGTTGGCCCTCATAAAACTGGCATCAGCCCATGGATCCAGCCTATCCAAATCCCTCTGCAGACCCTTCCTACCCTCAAGCAGACGAACACTCCCACCCAGCTTGGTGTTGTCTGCAAGCTGACTATAGATGCTCTTGATCCCTTCGTCCAGATCATCAATAAAGACATTAAGCAGGACTGGCCCCAACACTGAGCCCTGGTAACATCACTTGTGACTGGCCTCCAGCTGGCCATAACTTTGTTCACCACCACTCTTTGGGCTCAGCCACCCAGCCAGTTTTTACCCAGTGAAGAATACATCCATCCAGGCCATGAACAGTCAGTTTTCTCCAGGTGTCAAAGGCTTTGCTAAAGAGCAGGTAAACAATATCCACAGCTTTTCCCTAATCCACTAATCAGGTCACCTTGTCACAGGAGACCAGGTTAGTCAGATGGTCACGAAGGCAGGGGATGTTGCTGCTTGTGAGCCGACAGTGGTTGTGCCGCTCACCCCGTTCCTGCTTTCCATTTGTGACTGGGTATCCTTCTAAACCCTACCTTGGCTTAGAGCTACGGGACCTCAGCAGCAAGATGAGTGCAGGGCTCACCCCCTGAGCCCCCGTGGAGCCCGGGTGTGCTGTGCTGGGTGGCTGGAGGCACACCTGCCCGGGCGGGCACTGGCAGCAAGCCTCACCTGCGGAGCCCTGTGGTGCTGGGGGCCCTCCGTGCCACGGCAGCCACCCCATGCTGTGCCACCAGCCTTCTCTCTTTAATCAGGCTTTTCATCAATCAGCACTTGGGACAAAGCACAGGCCTGAAGAGTAGATGATGCCTGCCAATGTTTTCTGATCTCTTGTGGGTGACTCATTTTTTGGGCAGCCTGCCTTCCATGAGGAGGAGAAGGCAACTACCAGGGAAGGGAGGTGGGAAGATTCAGATAACTACAATAAAGATAATTCCAGATTATTTGTCAGGATAACTCAAGATGTCTATCATTATCAATAATTTCGGTCTCTGAGGTCTGTGCAGTTATGAGAGAAATGAAACTTGGCCTAAGGTTTCCCTGGCTTTCAGTGGGTTTGATTGTTGGCTTAAATATGCAGTTGCTGTGAAGTTGCTGTCTCTAATAATCTTACATTTATCTTTTTTCTTGTGTTTCTCACAAGTCTTTTGACATTCCTTGCTCAGGAGTAATCCCCACTAAACCTTAAGTATGTGTCAGTACTCCAAAGGAAAAAATCTGGGAGTAAAATCTATAAGATAAACCATAAGGTGAAAAACAGATGATTAATTGCAACTAAGTAGGTAAGAAGAATGTCATGGAATACCAGTACTTCTCAATTATTTAAACTTAATCAGGAGCATATAAATCACTGTATCTTAGCATGACTCCTTCCTGTACCACTGTCTCTCTCAAAAAATATATTTTGGGTATTGGTCTAAAGAGTGTTCTAAGAGAGTAGGGCAACACAAGACAGAACAGTGGTAAGATGAAAGGATTCAAACAAAAGTTATATAGTTAATTAACAACATAAAGCTACATAAAGAGCCTTGAATGAAATTTGAAAAGTGCAGGCTGGATTCTTAGCTGCTTAAATTGACATAGCACCATGGCTTTGTGGATCTGATCCACCTTGCACAGAATGTCTTGCAACCTTGCATCTATCTAAGGTGCCTTGGGCCTCTTATAGAAACAACAAAGGAGAAAACCAAACAAAAACTGTTCAATTCAATCCAATAATGGCTTGACTATATAGATAACTAAATGAAGCTAATTAGAAACTTTTTGTCCTACCTAACTCTTTATTATGATAAAGGCTTTTTGTTGTGCAAACTGATAAGTAGACCTTATTCTCTGTCATTTATATTTACTAATCTAGATAGTCAAAAAGTGCTGATGAATAACCCATGGGCTCTGAAACTCATCAGTATGGAGAGGACAGAAATCATAGACACGTGAAGTAAATAAGTACAATGTGCCAACGTTTTCCAACCTTATGTGTGCCATTTTATAAGTTTGATCTTAAGTTACTCTTCCCACTGCAGCCATGTTGGCACCATCAAAAGCAAGAAACTTCTGAAATAATTTTGTCCTGATGTCAGAGTGCACACTAAGCCCTGGGAGGTGCTGCTGTGTTTTATGGAGGGAGGCAGGAAATTGCCTCTTCCTGGACCAGCCAGACAAGCTGTCGGCAGCATGTGGGCTCTTTCTAGCAGCTTCCGCAGAGGAAACAGGGTAGGATGGGAGCCCATGGAGCCAGGAGGGATTAGGTGCAGGTGACACCTAAATTTTCTGTGTGGAAGGCAGGAAATGCTAATGGGTGAGGAGGTATTTGTTGGGGGTCAGCAGCAGAGAGGGAACCGGGAGAGATGATAGTGAGAAGGCCCCAGTGGGAAGTGCTGTGCCAGTCCAGTACAACAGCACCTGGGGAGATACTGGTGCCACAAGACACAAGAGTTTAGGTATCTCAGGTGCATCTGGGCTGCAGGCAAGAGGAGGCATCTCCAGGTGTTGACTCCAGCGCAGCTCCAAATTCTTAGGAACAGATTAAAATCTGAGCCTCTCTCTTGGATCTCAGCCCTCACAACCTGCTTCTCCTCCCAAAGCAGTCAAGGTTGGGATTTGGACAAGACTTTTCAAGTTTTCCTTATGGAGATGTGGCTGGTGGTCACACGCCATGCTCTGGCAAGCCCTACAGCCTGCTCATGGGATGGGAGGCAGGCAGGGCATGGTCCCCCTTCGCCGCTCCACATCCCCATGAGCCCAGGGCTGCCAGGCAGAGGAGAGGATGGGCTAACATCTGCAGGAATGGCAGAAGGGTTCTGACAAGTGAAAAGGCTTTTACTGATCTGAGGGCTGTGGCTACGTAAAGGATTGTCATGTTCCAGAACGAAAGGCTGGGCATCATGTAGACCTACTGCCTCCCAGTCTTTCTGTACAACTATACATATGTGAGTGACACATATTTACATGCACCTTTTTACACGGAGACAAGGACTGGCTATAAACCAGAATAGAAATGCAGCTATTTAGGGAATAAAAACTAGAGTTTAGAGAATGAGAGCAATGGCATGAGAAATGGTTTCCTTCAGCTCCTGATCTCCTGTAGGTTGAAATGAGCTATCTGAAGACTCTTCACCGGAGGTGCACTGGAGGACCACTGTCAGCATAGGTGCTACAGTGAAAATGTGTTACTTGTATGAGATAGGGTAAAAAAAGTCAGGAAGACTCCACATCTCTGCCACGCTGTCCTACAGATGTGACCCTTTCATGTGCAAGGCTTTTTGTTTATAAGAATAGGTGGGACTATGAGAGCAGTATCTGAAATGCTCAGTATTTTCCTCAGTCTTAACAAAAGCAAAAACTGAAGTCAACAAAAATAATTTCATACATAATCATTATTTCCCACACAGAAATTATGGCTAGATTGGTAAAAACATTCTCACTTAACCACTCTCCCAGACAATACACAGTTCAATGGCCAAGTACTAAGAAGTGACAGTGCTTCTCCCAATAAAATTGGAGCAGTACTACAGTGTGTAAAAACCATTGTAGCTGCGCAATCTCAGACTCCCTCACCTTCTCCTCCTACACATGCACGGTCCGTAAAGGATGCAGGTATTGGTGAGACAGGCAGGAGCATGCAACACGAGCCTGGACACCCCAGGAAAACTCTAAACCCGACCTGCTTCATGGGTCCCCATGCCCTCCTGGACAAGCCACCTGATCTCTCCTCTGAGGAGATACCAAGAGCTGCGTGAGCTCCTTACCTCCTGGAAATGTTGGGAGGATGCAATCTTCCATCTGCAGGGCACGCAGGTCCTGCCACCACGGAGATTCACTAGTCAGACACACCAAAGCAAACGCACCAGTGAACAGAGCAGCGAATTTGTACAGATGTAAGGTGTTGGTTGTGTAACAGCCCAGGTGATTTACGTTTGCTATCTACAGATAGGGATGAGACATGGGTTGCCTGCAGCTTGCATGCTCATACATGCACACCCAGAGGGGGAGTAAAGCAGAGCCCTTGGAGCTCAGTCAAGGCAGTGATTCAGAGGCAGAGCAGCACGTGTAGGGTAGGTAGCTGCTAGCCAGGTACTTGTTGGGTGGGCTTGGGCTAATTAAGCTGATTGGAGAAAGGAATCAAGGATCCAGGAGCGAGAAGAGAACAAAAATGCAAGTCAAAATTCAGTGTCTGCTGACTTGATGCGTAATTCTATGGCAGTTTACAGACCTGTGTGTGAGAACAAAGTGGAAAGCATCTATTTTTATGTTGTGGAGGGATGCCGAGCTGAAGATAAGACTTAGTTCATGAAACACAGTTTGGCTTCTTTTTAGTCTTAACCCACCTCCTGCTACACACTCCTCTGTTCAAAACACCACACATCTTCATAACATTGCTTGTGTGCGGGGTAGCCTTGTTTTGTTACAGGACTGGGTTCAGGGAGGAAATTGGTTTCTGATGCTCAGAATGGCTTTGTAAATGAATGATGAATGAAGATGCAGGCAAACTGGGAGATACAGGGAAGAAATTGATAAATAGAAGAGAATGCTGTGGAAAAAAACCAAGAGGATCTGAATTACTTACACAAAATACACCAGTAATTTGTGTGCTTGTTGTGAGGTATCAATGGCATCTCTCTCCCTGCTGCACTGAAACATGCTTTATATACACAAATAAAGGAAACTGCCATCCACCCCAGTGTTTTTGTTAGTTTTAGAGAATCCCCACATTTAATTTCCAAACTTGAGAGGAAACAAGGAATCTAGAGCTCTAGAGATCATTGCTGTTTCCTTTCAGAGCAATTCTGCATGTTTGACATCTTATCTATTGTTTATGTCAGGCAAACAGAGACTGGACAACACAGAGTGGGCTGCAGCGGTGAGACGGCGAGTGAATACCTATGAGCCTCGGTGATTCATCATTCCAAGGAGCTCTTGCTTTAATCACAGAGGGCTGCCAGATGAGGAAGACCATGAGGATTTATGACTTTGGGGCAGAGTGACATCTGTCCTAGGCGTTCCAACCCAAAACTGCAAATCGATGCTTTTATTAGAAAGTGACGGCATTCGTGGTGAAGGGTTGAACACCCAAACGCTCCCCAGCACAAAACTGCCGTGTGAAAGAGCAACCCCTGCTTGACCCACAGAAAAATCAATCTCAAATTAAAGCTTTTCAATGGCTGAGAGATCCATCTGCAGGATCTTCTCTAGCTAAGGTGATCTCGCCTTTCTGAGTGCTGGGCTTCCTGTTTTGTCACAGACATGAGAAGTGTGGAGTTTAGTGCTAGGACACTGTAAGCAGCAATTAGCCATGAAGCATCGCCCAGTGCTGCTGTCATCCCTCCATGGTCACTTTATCTCACTGCTCCACTTTCAGAGAGACCTTTTTACTCCCCATTCTGCTGTTTTAGATGATGTTTGGTGTCTGCGTCACGTTTTACATAAGACTGATGCTCCCTCCACAGCTGCACTTCTCCTCTACCACAACCAGCTGGGTCCTGTCAGCAAGCAGCAATGCCTACAGGTCATGGAAAAAGGGAAGCTTCCCTCAAAACTCGTGGTGGGAGTGTACAGCTAGAAATTAAGAGACTTGGGCTCTGTCATCCCTTGCAATATTCACATGTGCGGGTGAATAGTTTATCTGTGTGACTTGGTTTCCCCATCTCTGAAATGGAAAAGTTACCTTTCTGGAGCGATTATTAACAAAAATGGATTTGAGGCTTTCAGCCATGAGGAGAAATAAAAATGCAAGTTATTAATATGGGTAACAGCCGTGGCCTGATTACACTCAGAAATAAAGAGAATGAACTAAAAGAGGGACATAGTTAATGCTTTCATATCTCCTACTGCACATCCCTCTGTATAAACCAAGAAATGCATTTTATTTTAGCAGCAGGACCTGCCCTGGTAGAGCAGGGAGGTACAGGGGGACCTTCTGCAGGGCCCTCTCCCAGACTGACCTGCTCCAGCAGAGGTGATACCTGCCTTCTGGCCTCAAAGAAATTTCCATGGCAATCATGCCACCTTTCCAGCCCTATTTTAATCACTTTAAAGCTGTGAGCCTTTCCAGCCTGCAAACACTCAAATCGCCGAGATGTGTCAGCCCATACCTGCTGCAAGGACTGAGCCACGTGGCTGCTGAGGTGGCCATTACAGAGCTCCATCAGGGTAGTTTAGGGCTGGATGATTGTTCTGTTTGATTTGGGGTTTCAGTAGCTGTAAAAACAGCACAAATACTTCCTTTCCTACTGCATGTCCTGCAGTTATTTGTAGAAAGCAAAGTCAAGGGCGGTTATGTTCACAAGTCAATGCCCATTTTGTCATCACAAATCTGTGGAGCTGAGAGCTGATACAGGATAATGGACACCTGGAGCTGCAAAGGCGATGCTTTTCTTCAGAGAGAACACGGAATCCTGTGTGAAGCCCTTTATGCCACTGTGGTGTCTGCCTTGCTACCTCTGAGGAATGCTTGGAAAGAGGAGGGTCACCACTCTCAGAGCTGCTGGAGGCTGCCACTTCTCACTCTGCAGTAGTTGACTGGGCTATCATTAGCTGGTAGGAGACCAAGCAAAACGCTCACCTCCTGAGAAAGGCAACCTGCTCAAAGCCTTAGGGCTGTTTGTAATAACACTCTGCTACTAGACTCCATTTGCTTTCAAGGGTGATAAGAAATGAAGCATTTGGGGAAGGAACTTTTGAGGAACTCAACCACTTGAGCATTCATTGCAACCTCATGGCATAATTTTACCATTTTGTTAGGAAATACTGCTATTTTTTTCTTGAACTCAAATCAATCAGAAAGGTAACATCAGTAACCAGAATCACCATTCAAGTTTCTGTGTGGAAGTATCTTCACCTGAAACTTCTAAAATGTTATGCCAAAATGTTGGTATAACATATTCATACTTCTACTTTCACTTCTGCAGTGGGTCACTCTACCCACTACCTATGCTATTTCTGAGGATGTGATTTTTTTCCACCATGGATGGGAAAGATGAGAACTATATTCCAAGTCATTACTGTTGCTTTACTCAGTTATCAAGGAAAAACATTAAAAATACTTTGACTCTTACATAAAATAGAACAGTATCAAACACATACTTTTATTTTCTCTTCATTTCTACGTGACAAGTCAGCAGCACATTTGAAGTTCCTACAGTAATGTGAAACACATTCTATCATTTTCTTTGGAAAAATATTTCCTGTGGTGTTGCCTCTATATGTGCAAGGCAATTGTTTACATGGCTGGTTCCTAAGCTCTATACATTTGCATCTGAAAGATCAGAAAAAAATGGACAAGCTTGAAAATGTCATCTCAGTTGGGACTTTGGATCACAGAAGGTTCTTAATAATGACAATGGTTCTTGGGATAAGATGATGGAGAGTTTGAAAGAGAAAAAAAAAGGTGATATTGTCAAGGCATCCCTGGTGACTTTAAGGAGAGTTTTGCAAAGATACAACAGAGCTGATGGTGCTGTGGACTGTGATGCTCCAAACTTTTATCAGCTTAGCACTTCTGGTCTGGAGAAAATCTGAATTTTGCCTGTTTCCTGCTCTCCAAAAGGGGATGAATAAACAGCCTTGGAAAACAACAGACTCCAAAATCTGCCATTAGAGTATTTCTAATGTTTTAAGGACCTGAGATCCAACCAGGGGGTGTAGTTAATATTTCAGTAACATGCCTCATACAGTTTTTTTCACTTCTTAACCTCCAACGTGGTACAACACTTGCAACATGTAGTGTTATGGACAGGCACCAAGAATGCTGCACATACAATAGGAAAAATGCAGCAGTGACACATACATATCTACAGCTGTGTATATGCACACATGCTGCCATTCAGGTAAGCTCAGGCAGCCTGAATTTCCCAGGCTGACGTGTTATTTACTCTTCTCTCAGCCTTGGAAGATTTTTCCTGGACTTCATAACCTGCCCCTCTCTAACAAGGCTGGGTCTGGGGAATGGACCTTCCTGTGAGTATCTTCCATCAGGCTCACCTTCCATCCCAGGTGGTGTTAAGTAAATCCTAGGAACTGAACTATTGAACTCGACCTTTGTACCCAAATACCTTCATAGATAAATGCTTGGGTAACAAGGGAGGAGAAGATGGAAGGATTCAGGAGAAAAACAGCACATGCAGAACTCAGCTGAGCTGTCTGGTCACTACATCCTTACACAAAGGTGATTGGAGAGGTTTCCTGATGGATGACATCATTCACAAGAGCTCTGTCTGTAGCTGTCAGCACAGAAAGAGGTCCTTAAAATTCCAGGAGCTGAAGCCTTGCAATCCATCAGGGAAAGGAACACAGACATCCACCCTCCCCCTTGGCCAGCACAGGAGCCCAAATGGTGAGCATAAGTCACAATCATTTTGTTTGTGCAAAACTCTTGGCCATGGAGTCACAAACAGTGCCTGGGTTACTGTGTGCACACTCTTGTTTGTACTGACAAATATATCTGTACACAGGGACTCCCAGACTCCTGGTGTGCAGTGCTTTTCCTACCTGGCAGCAAACTGGTCACAGGGAAGATGCTGCTGCCTATGGTGGGATCACTCTGTCACAGAGTACAGTGCATTCCTAACTGTGAAAATGATTGATTTCATAGAACATTTTGGAAATGAGATAAGTGTTGTGCAGGATTCCATTTCTAGGCATTCAAGTACAGTTGTAACCCAATTAATTTTTCTTTCTCTCTTTTGATTGTCATCCATCACATAGGGTGCAGAATAGAAATGGTTTTTGTCTGCCTTTCTTTGGATCTCAGCAGCCTTAATTTTTAATTGAAAGCCACACTTACACCAAGAAGCCAGACAAAACGGATTCAAACTTCACTTCTTTCACTGAGCTTTGAGTACTTTATTTTAGTTTAGACTAAAATAAAAAAAGTGATGCATGCAATGCACTCCCTCTTCAGAATGTTTGGGGAACTTTACAGATAAGACCCACCTTTTCCCCCTGCAGCCCTTGGTTACTTGGTCTGGTTCCCATCCTGCCCATGCTGGCTAAACACAGACCAGTTCCTAGCAGAATAAACAGCTTTTCTCAGTCAGTACAAAAGCCTGTGACTTCTTTGCCCGAATTCTAAATTCTCCACAGGTTACACCTGTGGCCAATATGGCCTGAGGGATAAAGCAACATGAAAGCAGGTCATTACTTGAGTAAACATGAGACGATGCCATGAGAAAGCATTTGGCTCATCAGGTGGCGGAGAGAAACAGCAGCATTATTCTGCTTCTCTCCTTTTCTTCATCAAGATGGGCACCACTGGCCGTTTTTCACATCACACAGCTGTCCTCCCCCACCCCCCTATGGATGAAGCTGTGGTTTTGGGAATGATGTAAGCCAAGCAGGCATTTGGGCTCAGCATCTTTTTCTCCCACTGGTTTGAGGCACCAGCCGGGGAACGCTGCAATTAACAGGACTGGCATTTCAATGCAGAGAACACAGGGCAGTTGGCTGAGCATGGGTCATCTCATCATCCCCCCTTTACACAGGGGAAACCAAGGCAGAGGTGTCCAAGTTGAGGCACGTACAGTGCCACAGCTCAGAGTCCCCATCACTTAATATTGACTTCTCTGGGCTGAAGGGGAGCTACCTGATGAAGGGAGAGGACTGGGGTGGGTCTGCAGCCCCCTTCACACAGCCAGCCCCCAGGCTGGCAGGATCTGCTTGCTGACCTTTCCAGGAACGGGGCTGCATGTCTGAGTGAAGACTCACTCAGATCAACCCCCGTGACTCTGGATAAATGAAACACTTCGCCGTCTGGCATATCACTCAGTTTCCCACGAATGGCACAAATAGTCACCGTGGCACGTACAAACACAAGGAATCTATTATTGGCGCCTCTTCCTTGGCTCGCCATCATGACGTCCATCCTGGAGGCAAGTGTTAATGCCCTTATAAGGCTCCTTGCATACATTTAAATGTGTTATCCTTTGGCCGATGATACAAACTGCTATCTCAGTAGCATACGGCATGGGGAGGTGGGAGATTTTCTTGGCTCTGTGGTGAGAGAGAGAAATTAAAAAGGAGCCTACAATGCTGAGTCACTGTGACAAATAACTTACTATGGAATACATTCAGGCTTTAGCAAGGAGGCAGCTGATAGTGAGTCAGTGACTGACTAGTGTCTCCTAGATTTTCCTCCTTGGGAAAGATTCAATTTAATGGGATGAAGCGCCAGCAAGAAGTCGTTCTCACTTGTTACCGAGTCAATATCCCTAATTACACACATGGTTAAAACTGTCAAGTTATGTTATATGTCACAGAAGATGCGCATTTTTTTTTGTATAGCATCCCCCTGTTAAAAAGCAGTTCAACATGTCCCATTAAAAACACTGGTCTTCAGAAGCTGGAAATTTTGCCAAACTTCAACTGTTTGGCTGTGTTAATTCAAGCCTTTCCTCTCTTTTGGCTCAACTTTGCAGGCTTATGAATGTCCTCTTTAATGTTCTGGTTTAGCACTCCATGGCACAATTTAAACCAAAATAGATAGTTTTGTGTTAAAAAAAGCCTTCCAATTGCAAAATGGGTGAATATTTGAGGCAGAAGGTAGATGTCACAATTCTTTCATTACCAATGAAGTCAAATTTGTATTTGCTTAATCACAGCCAAATTTGTGTATATCTTTCTCCCACCCCTGTCCAGTCTGACAAACCCATACCTGACCAGGGAAAGAGGATCTCACCCAAAGTAGTAGCTCACTCAGGACCATGGACCCAAAGGAGGGAAGCAGAAAGAAGCTTTGGGCAGCTTTGTTCTAGTCCCTTTCCCCTGGACCCCAGGTCACATATGTGCCAGTGAAACAGCAAAAACATTAGGAAACAAAGCCTCCCAATGTCTGAAAAGCTGCAGTTAAACCCCTTTCCTATTCATTCACCTCCTCTCTGTGCACACTGCCTGGCACAGCTGCCAGTTAAATTCTCAAATATTCATGCAATCTCCTACCACCCTGTGACTGACACTGCTCCCTGTAGGAGATAACTTGCTGTCCTGCTGAACGTAAAAAATACGGAAAACAGTTAAAAGGCAATGTTGTCACCCCAGAACCAAGCACCAAAGCCTTTTTAGCCAGCCAGGGGCATCAAGGGACTCAAACAATATGATCCCTCCCGTGTTGCCACCAGGCTGCTCACCCAGCTGATGTTCCTTTCATACTTGCCTGTGCTCTTGCTTTCAGAGAGACCCCGCAGCATCAACTCTGAAATTCCTAAGATACCATGCTAACCATTATGTTATGGGGAAGATTTATAACTATTCCCAAGCAGACCACAACCAGGTGGAAAGAATTTCCTATCTCCCACTTCCACCTGCACTCCAGGAGGAGACATGAGGTTCAGCCTGGCAAGGGGAACGTTTTCCCCCAAGTAATTCCAGCTGAGACACTGCAGTCAAGCTGCCCTTTCTGACCACAAGTATCATAAACTCTGTAACATAAAGTATCATAAAGCAACTGTTTGCTTAAACTGTTAATTAGCAGGTGAAGTATGCTAATGCTGTTCTGTGCTAAAGATTGGCTGCTAAAATTTTACATCTGTTATTCAGCTCATATGAGCTACAATGGTCCAGTTGCCAGTGAATGGGGTTCATAAAGCTAGTCAAATATTGTTATATGATATTTTTGTTTGTTTCTTGGACAAAAGCATATTTTTTTCCCCCCCTAAATGAAAGCTTTTCTTGAGAAATGGTGATATCATCAACAATTTCACCGTGATTTCTTATCCCAGTGCACCTGTCTCCAAGCCTGTGAGACAAAGGGCCTCCTTATTTCCATCACAGCTCTACTAAATCACATTACAAACCCCACTATTAAAGCAACTAGCATTCTTGATAAAAGGGCAGAGGGGCAGCCAAGGGCTTTTCCAGGCCAGGGAAGAGGCAAGTTTACAGGGCTGCAGGGAACTACTCATTCCACCAATGCCAGCATTAGCTCATTTGTGGTTGCTGAAGGACCTTGGAGCCGAGCTATCATTTGCCCCAAGCCAGTGAAGTGGTCTTAAAGTGGATGTGAGCATATAGGTATGATCAAAAGAGTCTTGTTTTAAGGAAGAATGGTCTATCTGTGAAAAACCACACACAGACCCTGCTTTTAAAAGCACCAACTTCATACAATTTTGAAGAAAAAGAAATTGATAGTGTTTTTCTCTGTACACTTGTGAAGAGAGGCTCTCGAATGTGACCTTTCCAAAATGCCTGTCAATGATCAGCTGTAAAACAAGAGATCTCAGTAATATTTTTTTCTAATGCAGAGTAAAGAGCAGCCAACTTCCCATAGGAAAGGAGGAGGATTTTCTCAAACTAATTTTATTTCCTTATCTTTAGTCATCCGTTGAGAAGAAAACACTAAATATATTCCTCAGTCTACTCCTTCCAGTGATAGCTCGAAGGAGTAAAGAACCATATGGTCCTTCAGCTGATCTATACTGTCTCCATGACAATGCACATTTACAAAGTTTGCTTCTGACAACTTTGTAGTATGAGATCCAATTGCTTGTAATTAAGGGTACGAGGAAGCCTTTTGGGAGGGAAGGGCTGCTTGCTGCTGTGGCTGCTGGGCTTCCTTCCCACCCCTACTGGAAGGGGCTGCCTTTGGCTATGGGACTTTGGTGAGGCCATTCCACCCCTGCACAGAAATTCCCAGCCCTTCAGCTGCTGGAAATTAGTTTTGGTTCAGCCTCGTCAGTTCAGTTCAACCAAGAAGAAGATACCTTTAGTTCCTTCAAGTTCCATATGAGTTTTAATGCACAAGACACCTTAAAAGGGCTTTTACTTCTCCGAAAATCTGGGATTTTCAATGTCCTCCTTGCCAAAGAATCTTTTGCTCATGCACTGTTTTAATTCTGTGAAACCAGGTTTCCCAAAAGTTCTCTTCTCTAGGCTACACCGGTGTCTTGAAACCATGACCTCCTGGAGCAGGACAGAGGAGTGGAGCAGCAGGAACTGAGCATGGGTGCCCTGCACAAGAGCACCCACCATAACTGAGGCACAGGCAGGGGGGAAGGGGGGAGCTGGTTGGCAGGGAGGGGAAACAACATCCCAGAAAATAAGGGGGCACAATTTACAAACAGGGAGGCTTAAGTGTCAGTAGTAAAAGCAAAAATTAGCAACTCCGAGATATGAAGGTGCACTGTTGGTGTCCACAAGGGAAAATTACCAGATTTGACAGCATCACTTTTTCAGGCCTTAAAATATTATTCTAAACATAGACAAATCTTAAACTGGGGGGGGGGGGGGGGGGGAGGGGGGAAGCACATCCTTGTTTGATCATCTTCCCTTTACTTAAGGCAGAGTGAAAGTTGGAAGGCCCTGTTCTTAAGGTTTTTACTCCTCCTTCTGGGCCAGCCCAGCTCACCTCAGCATGGTGGGCCAGCACTTCTTCCTAGGCTTAGTGGGAACATCAGGAGGGGTGTCCCTAGCCAAGGCAGAAGGTCACATCCCCCCAAAGAAACGAGACCTGCCTGCCTGGCCATACCACCCTCTCTGCCTTGCGGGGACAGGGTATGGTGAACATCATCTGGGGTCCTGTCACAGCCTTCTCAGGATCCAGACCCAACAGGGCAAGCTGTGTCCTGAGTCCTGTGACTCTGCAGACTGGCCCCAGTAGCATTTTATTTGGCTTATTGGTGTTTACTGGTGTGCCCGTGGCTGGCAGCGTGCTCTGGGACATGCACAGCCACCTGCAAAGGGAGAGGGAGCCACCCAGCAGAGCACTCAGGCTAGGGCACCTCTGAAATTTAAGGATCTTTTCCAAAATAGCATTCAGTGGCCAGGATCAAGAAATCATCCAAATGCATGCGGCCTCACCTTGAATCTTGTGTGCAGTTTTGGTCATGCAATATAAGAAAGATGTTAAGCTGTTAGAGAGTGTCCAAAGGAGGGCAATGAGGATGGTGAAGGGCCTCGAGGGGAAGCCGTGTGAGGAGCAGCTGAGGGCACTTGGTTTGTTCAGCCTGGAGGAGACTGAGGAGAGACCTCATTGCAGTTACAACTTCCTTGTGAGGGGCAGAGGAGGGGCAGGCACTGATCTCTTCTCTGTGGTGACCAGTGACAGGACCCAAGGGAATGGCCTGAAGTTGTGTCAGGGGAGGTTTAGGTTGGATATTAGAACAAGGTTCTTCCCCCAGAGGGTGGTTGGGCACTGAACAGGCTCCCCAGGGCAGTGGTCACAGCACCAGGCCTAACAGAGTTCAAGAAGCATTTGGACAATACTCCTGGGCACATGGTGTGACACTTGGGGATGTCCCTGTGCAGGGCTAAGGGTTGGACTTGATAATCCTTGTGGGTCCTTTCAACTCAGCATGTTCTGTGATATCAGGGATAACCTGCCAGGAAATACAATCACTTTCTTGGGCTTTTACCCTTTGCAAAACACGGGGCAATATCTGTTCTGGGTTATCTGGGAGCTATCCAGGAAAGACATCAGCCAAAAAAAAGTCATCCACTACCACTCTTCCTGCCCCACAGCTATATTAGGGCAATCAGGGAAAAAGACAGGAGAGGAGATGACACAGCAGTAGATATTACATGTTGGCCCTTTAGATCTTTTGTATCTTTCTCAAAAAGAGTAAAGAAAGGATCTGAAATGAAAACAGATGGGCAGCAGCACTAAAGTGACTGATGTTTGTGGGTGCAATGAAACAGACTGCCCATGATGGGGACCACTGCACCTGGAGATGCAGGTGACCCACCTGAAACAAGGTCTCACCACCAGAAGTCTGGTGGACCTCTTATTCTCTCTTAAATCCTTTATATTCCAGTTTTTCCCAAGTCTATTAGGTTTTCCTTTTTTTTTTTTTAAAGTAATAATTTTGTACTGTTTTACATTTTTTATCCGTGTTTTGAATTTGAATACATAATTTGCCAGAAACTTTTGACATATTCCAGTACTTACAGAAGCCAAATGACACACCAAACAGTGTACAGTAGCTTGGATTTACTTCTAGCCAAGCAAGCCATGATGTCCATCTTAACTACTTTAATGGACAAAAATAATCTTACCCTGCAATATAATAGCACAAAAGCATTCAGGCTGCATCTGGGCCTCAGATATCCATTGGCAGCCTCCACCTAAACAAGTGCAGAAAGATGTTATATTGTTATTTTCAGAGCCTGTGTGTTCCATTATTCCTGTCAACAGTCCTGTTTTGACTTTCACACATTTGCTTAATCAGAAACCAATAGAAATACACAACCAGCTGAAGTGGTGCACAGGAGAAAAATTTTTTCTTTAAATCGAGGAGTTGCCCAAAATATGGGTTGCAGATCAGGTTAACCCCACATGATTGGTTTCAAACGAACCTATAGCACATATTTCAGTTCAATAATAAAAACTGTAGCTGGCCAAGATGTGAATGTATTAAAAAAAAACCTATAGAGAATAATGATACACTTATTTTATAATAAATCTGACACATTTATTTGATTGGTCAGAACAAAACACTTAGAGACCCTTTTCTTTCTGTAGTTCAAAACCCCATAAACTGACCCAGGCAGCAAAATCCCTATAAATTTATCACTATTTGAATTTTTGCTAGGCTGGCAATTTTCACTAAGAAACTACTGCCATTAACAGTTTCACTGTTTCTATATCCCATTTAAACACAACCAGGACTCCAAAGAGCTGGCAAACCCCAACTCCTGTTGAGCAGCTTCCTGCTGCCCTGCTCCCCCCAGCCCCGTCCCTCCCAGAAGTCAGGGTCAGGACACTGCTCACAAATCCCTTTGACTGCTCTGCTTCCCTTTGACACCTGAAAACACATGCCAAGTTCTAATTAAGCTTGAAAACCCTGTAGAAATTCAGATTTCTTTTTCTCCTGCCCTGAAAATGCCAGATTGCTCCTGAAGTCTATTTAGAGGGAGTGAAGCTGAGGCTTCTCTAATTAGAGCTGAGCCTCCAGTTATCCCTTCACCCCATATACCATGAGTGAAGACAAGTCTTGCCAGAGAGGAGTCACATCTAGACTAGTCTACCAGCATTATGCAATGAAAGGGGGCGTGCTGTGCAAGGAGGAGTTTCTGCTGGAAAGAGAGACAGCTCAGAGTCACAGCTTCCTCTTCAAGATTCCAAAACTGATGGAAAGATTTGGTTTCCCTAGTACAAAACACTCTCCCTTTGGGGAAGAAGAGACAGCCCTCTGCTTGGGCTTTGCTGATCTCCCCATTTAGTGGGAAAGCACACAAGATCTGGAGCTTAGGGGGCACCACCCAAAGTTATTTGGTGCTTCTGAGAGCTACCTGGTGAATGACAACATAAAGGATTCAATGTGTGTGCCCAAGTGTCGAGCAACTGCTGCCTATTAAAGACTTTAAGGAAGGAAATACTTTCCAGACACAAGCCTTTTCTAAGGGAATTGCTAACCCGTAGGATGTCAGACACGTAATGCCAATGCCATAAATGTCACCATACAGCAGTTTTAATTCAGAAAATACATGACTGATGTCAAGAAACTCCAAAGAAATATGTCTCCCTTTTAATTCCTCTTACCCCTGCATCTTTCTTGTGGGATTTGGGAAACAGGCTTCAGGAGAGGCTTTGAACAGTCATGCAAAATCAGTTGTCTCCAGATTTCCGAGAGTGGGAAATAGCTAAAAAGTTGCCACACATCTTTTGGGAGTGCAAGAAAAGGAGTGCAGAGCTAACATATAGCTCCAGCACAGCCTGGCTCCCCAGCCCACCACACCCCACAGAGCTGCCAGCACAGCCCATCCTTGGGGATGAAGAGTTGGTGGGTCCCAGGGACCTACGAGACTTTTTTACTGGGAAGGATTTCAGAGCAGAAGCCTGGTGGGGGAAAAAAGTCATCAGTGGAGGCAGAAGAGTTGCTGCTTCCTGCAAAATTATTGTACCCCAACAGGAAAGATAAAAAACCCAAAAAGCAAACCTGGTTTTTTTTTCGTATCATGTTTGGGGCACACACAGCAAAGAGAAGATGGAGCCAGGGGCATCTTACAAGACTGCATTCAGACAAATCCCAAGGAACAGGACTGCAGGGAAGGCAGCGACCCCTGAGCCTTGTGGTCAGCAATGTCTATTTGCTCCTGTAACACTGAGTTTGGGCTGGGACCGAGCTGCTTTTCCTCAACTCCCCTGGGTCTGGGAACCCTGGACAGGATTCCCTTTCCCAGGTTTGGAAAAACTAACCCATTTTTTCTTATCCCTTTTTACTATTTGTTTGTTTTAAGTTTCCCTAAGCCAAAAGGGCTGCTATATTTATTAATTTTGATCCTAGAGGAGTTTCTCTGGAGGTACAGGGTAAGTGGCTACAGTTATGCTTCCACAGCACTGGCACCCTCTGCATAGGGAGATTGAGGTCCTGGTTGATTTTATTTAAATGTCTCCAGCTCCCTTTGTCAATAGGCAAAGATAGACTTCTGCAGGGGTGAGACAAACCAAGATGGACTAAGCACCCCAGAGGTGAGCCTGTACAATGGCTTATAGCAATGACCCTCCTGGTTTAGATGTGTTAGAGAAGTGGGGTTAGATCAGGCTTGAGTTTACTGGCTCAGGACTGCATCCAGGCTCGGGTTCAAGCCTACATCTGGAAGAGGAGTGGTACCCATATTCTTGGAAACTCAGACCTAGGCCTGGACCGAATAGTCCCTGTTTTTTACTGTGTTACTGTTGCATTTTATGGTCAGCAAGGTGACTTTCTCCCTCCTCACCTCCCGAGATGTGGCTCCCCGGAGTGGGCTGTTTGTACCCCCAGCAGAAAATAAAGAGTCACACCAGCAGCAGAGGGTGTGGGGGCAGACGCTTTTTGGGCATCAGAACTGGCAGTTTTTAGAGCCTCCAAATGAGTAGGCGACTGTGCTGAGGCTCTTTCTCCCACCACAAATCACGAAGCCAAATATCTCAGCTGCACTGCATGTCTGCAGGAGCTCCTCCTCCAGTGCTGGCTAGTGTGGGAAGGGCTCTGTTGGCACACAGCTTGCCCGATCGCTTGCGTGTGTGGTCAAAATTAAGGCAAGCGTGTGTTCAACTTCTGCCACTTGTAACCTGTCTGGCTTCACAAGGACACCCAGAGCACACCAAACATTGGACTGTGTGCACACAGCCAAAACCCCCAGGGATGCTGGCACTTGAAATTGCAGGGAGCAGGCTGGGAGACGTTGGCATAAGGGCACCAGAGGGCAGAGGTCTTCTCTGCTTCATAGAGAAAGGAGGGAAACAAATTAGCTAAAGGTACTAGAAACAGAGGTACCTGTCTGGTACCCTGTAAAAGAAGGGCATTTCCAGCGAAACAGATGGGTTTAAGTGCCATTTAAAGCAACTCCTGCTTTACCCAAGAAAGCCTCACATAAACTTTGCATGTGGATTACGCAAGCACTTTATACAAGAGAGAGTCTGGCTACGCATCTCTAACATCACAGAAAGCCTTCTTAGTCAAACCTGAAACAGAGAAGGCAAAAAAACCAGACCCTACATCCCTGAACCTCAAGCAGTGCTATTGACTTAAGCTGCCTGTGGCTGGGAGCTGTGCTTAGTTCTGTAACTGCTGCTTCTCCCTCCTTTTTCTGCTCCCATCCTTTGATAGCCCAGTCTCAGGGAGAAATTTTTTAGGAACTTGTAGCAGCAGGGCTTCTTGTGAATTGTAAAGACAACCACAAAAGTGCACAGGTGAGAGGTTAAGAGATTTCAGAATAACAATCATGTAAGTAGAAGTTGTCATAAACATTATGTTTCTAAACTGTTCAGAGCAAAGTCACTGATCTAGCAGGTACTGCCACAGTCTCTTAGCACCTTCCCCTACGTTACTTTTCTTCAGGGACCAGAGCAATGAGAGCTAAGCCTTCAGACACTTCCTTTCTCTGCCTCCTTTCTTTTCCAATCATGCACTGCAGACTAGGGTCATAACCAACATGTGCTTTAGACCTGTGAATGGTGAAAAATGTGGAAGATGGGCAGTTGCTCATCCCGTTTAGTGAAGAGGCACTAGATGCAGAAAAAGGTGGAGTTATTTGTTCCCTTCCAGTCAAAGCACTACTTAGCAGCCAGAACCTCAAAAATCAAGGCAGTGAAAATGATAAGACAGTCAGACTTTGTTAGAATAATCAGTATGGATAGAGGAAAGATTAGCTTAAATGAAGTTTAGAGAGACTATTATCCTGTCATCCTTACTCTGTACAGGCTAGTCCAACCATTCAGCTCACACTTCTGCTGCTGCCATTTCAGAAGCTTTGGGAGCAGCCAGGGCTGGTTTTCAATGCTAAGCTGATGGGAGCACACACAAGCAACAGGTGAACACAGAAATGCAGAAGAAATTAAAGTGTTAAAAAAAAAAAATTAATCCCAAGGATATAAAATATGGTGAGGGAAATAGAGCGGAGTCAAGGCAAGAGGCTTCCAGCAGTGAAAGAAAGGCTGCAGCTTTGGCTCATTGCTTAAACCAGTGCTTAAGAAAGAAAGTCTAGTACTGACAAAAACGAGGAGGTAGAAGAACACTCAAAATACCTGCTATACTGAAAGCCTGGAAGTTCATGCCCTGCAGAAAAGAGCATTTCTGGTAGCACACTGCTACATTGACTTCTACCTATGAATGTTCCCACCACCAGCACTTGTTTACTCCTGTCAGTAGCTCACACCTGAGCCTTTTCCCTGTAAGGACCTACACCTGTTTCCTGTGAATCTGGGGGGCTGTGCTCACACACTCCTCCTATGGTCAAGTAGGTTAAGGATCAGCTGGCCCTTCATGAACCATACCTGGGAGTAGTCCTTGGACCTCTCCTGTTGTGCTTCAGATGTCATTCCTACTGGCCAGTGCTCTTATAACAGTCTGGAAAGGAAACAAGCAGCATGTTAACATCATCACCTCACTCTTGTTTCCCCCTCTTCAGTTCCTAACAGGGCTGGAGTCACACAACCCTTTCTGATCATAAAAAACCCAAACAAACCACCACCAAAACCAAAACCAACCAAACAAAAAAACCCCAACAAAACAAAACAAAACAAAAACAAAACAACAACAACAAAAACAAACAAACAAACAAACAGAAACCACCAAAAAAACCCCCAGCAATCAACACACTTTGTCTGAGAGGGGACAGAAGCAAACTGGTTTTAACTAGGAGTCCAAATAAACCTGTCTGCTCTTTGTTAGATACTACAAAAGATGGAGTGTTAGATCATCACAGAATGGTTTGGATTGGAAGAGACATTTAAAGGCCATCTAGTCCAACTCCCCTGCCATAGGCAGGGACATCTTCAACTACACCAGGGTGCTCAAAGCTGCATCCAACCTACTCTTGAATGTTTCCAGGTATGGGGCATGTACCCCCTACTCTCTGTGCCAGTGTTTCACCACTCTAATTGTAAAAACCTTCTGTCTCATATCTAATCTAAATCAATCCTCTTTCAGTTTAAATCCATTACTCTTTGCCCCTTTGGACCAGGCCCTGCTAAAAAGTTCATACCCATCTTTCTCTTAGGCCCCCTTTAAGTACTGAAAGGATACAATAAGGTCCTCCCAGAGATCTTATTAGGGGAGTGCAAAGGACTGAAATAAACATTAATAAGCCAGCAAAACTAATGAAGTAAACTTTTCTCACACATTTGAAAGAGCTTAAAAAGTGGCTAGAATGCAGTTACTGTAGCAGTGGGATGGGACAGCACTTTATGATACTTTCACAGATGAACAAACTTGTGCAAATTTTCAGTCTTCATATTTCGTGTTTCTCAGGCCAGATTTTTGGTGGCTCTTTCTTGGATGGAGTGTTTCCACAGCTGTTCTTGATCTACAGAGTGAGTCCTTCTGTCTGCAGCAGGAAAGCAGAGTGAAAAATAAATAAAGAAATTGCAGGGGTATAATTCTTCTTACCTCAGTGTGGCCACTTCTGACTCATACCCCTGGTGCCAGCAAAACCTGAACTGTGGCTGCATCCTCATAACTGGCTGCTGACTTTGTTCAGAGCTTTGGACAAGGCTGAGAACAGCACCGTCTCTTTCTAAGAGAACAGGAACAGAGTTCTTTCAATGCCTGTGTCTTGTGCCATGCAATTCAGAAATGCAAAAGTGCAAACACCCAACCACCCACTTAAACAACCCAGAGGACCACTCCTGAGGAGCTGTAGGGTATGAGTGGAGCATGAGGATGAGGGCAGCGAACTTGGTGAGTGTAAGCTTAAAGTAAATATTTGAACAACAAACTGGAATTCAGCCAGCTCAAGCATTTTATTCAAAAGGAAGGATATGAGGGATAGCCAAAGTTGGCATCAGGGTGATATAGAAAATTCCAAAGGAAAGAAGATAAAATAAACAAGGGTATTCACAGCGGAGAGAGGGAGTTATGAACCCCCTGAAGCTCAGAGAAAAATCTGTTGCAGATATGTGGGTAAGAGATCCCTGGTTTGAGAACAAAAGTGACTCTGTAAGAAGGTGTCATGGTTTAGGAATGGTATTCCCCAATTTAGTGTTCCCGCTGAAACACCCCGGCCCGCGCAACCCTCGCTCACTTCCCCTGCCCCTCCCCCTGTGGTGGGATGGAAGGGACAATCAGAGGCACAGAAAAAGTAAAGGTCATGGGTTGGCATAAGAACAATTTACTGGAAACAGCAATGAAATAAGAACACGACCAGCAACAACAACAACACCAGCAGCAGAGCGTACGGGAGGGGTGAACGATCCGCGCGCGAGCGCTCACCACGTGCAACCCAACGCTACCCCAACCACTCACCCTGCAAAACTGATCCCCCTCCTTCCCCCTGGCATGCTGTGAGGTGGTATTGAACAACCCCAGCGTCCTGGCTGTGCCCCTCCTGGCTGCCTCAAAAATTAACCTTGCCCTGGCCAGAACCAGGACGGAGAGGTTTGGGCAAAGCCAGGGAATGACCGAAACTAAGGCGTGAGGAAGGAGGAATGGCTGTTAAATACTCAGCCACAATCTGATATCATTTCAGCATGATGATGGTTTGCAGACCAAAAATAATAGCAAATCTTCCAATTAAGTATGCATGAGGCATAAAACTATTAAAAAACAAAGTTTAGGCAATAAAACATTATGTGGAGGCAAAAGAAAACTTTATAACAAATTAAATCTGTGTTTCTCTGCAGGTACTTGCATAGCACCCAGTGGTTTCAGTGGAGTAGGCATTCAGGCTGCTCATCTTAGCCTGAGACTCTGTAAACAATAGGACTTGGGTTTCGTGTCAGGGAATGATGAACAGGGAATCTCTTCCTAGAGCAAATTAAGCCCCTCCCTTCTAGGCAGTCAGAGAGAACAAAACCGGCTTTCCTACCAGTTGAATTGGAAAAAAATGCCAGTTTTGGGCCTCAGCAATGGTTCTGTTTTGTGTGCTTGTTTTCCCTTGTTTGAGAAATAGTGGGGGAACAATGTCCTTTGGTTTCTGGACATATTCCTCTTAGATGTAGAAGGATGGAACTCACAGCCTTTGATGAGGAAGATGGAACAGAATCTCCAACAAGAGGAGGAAACACTTGTAGGTTTTTTTTCTTCCAGATGTTCATTCAAACATTTCAGCTAACGTAAAAAAAAAGCTTAAAACAGACTAACCAAAATCACTTTTAATCAGGTTTTGTTTCCATGGCACCTTTGATGTCATAAGCTTAATAGCTCTCCAGTGATCCATAGAGTCTTCCAGGAAAAAAAAAAAAAGGCTAAACAACCTGAATGCCAAATGTTGAATATACCTTTAAAAATATCCTTTCTGAAAAGTTTTCAGGCCTCCCTTCTCTTTTAAGTGTGAAGGGAAACCAAAAATCCAACCAGGAATTTCCCACTCCTACAAACAGCATATCACTGGAAATCTTTACACAGCAGTTGGAATGCATGGAGACCTACAAATATATTATTAAACTGCAAAGAAAGTGCATTAAAAAGACTGCTATAAAAATGGCTGTAAAGTTCCTTTTTTATTTGTTCTACAGATGCAAACTCACAAGAAACATTTTTCTGTCAGAACTGAAACAGACTGTGATGTTCAGCAGCACATTTCTGCACTAGAGAAACATTCTTGGTACAGTATTTTTGCTCTTTGTCTGATGTTTTTTCCAAGGATTTTCTGATTAATCATGGAGCTGATGGATGATAGCAGTCATGCCCCGCCTGCTACTAGCACACACAAGTCTTGCCAGAGGTGAAGTAGATTTAATTTGCTTTTATTTAAAAGTTTTTGCTCAGTAATACTTTCATGGCCTGATCTGACACTGGTGGTCAAGCAACATTCCCAGTCCCATCAGCCCTCAAGATCCTGATCTGACTGTATATGAATCTTTTATATGAATCTTTGGTTTGATGCTTTTCTGGTTATCACTGCAACTGTTTGTAGAGCAACACGTCCTTCTACCTGGTGATTTTGGCATGTGTAAGAAAGGGACTAAATCTTCAGGTGACATGGCTTAGGGAAACTTGCTGCTGGAGACAATAAATATCTAAACTATACTAAACTATAGTACGAACTATACTAAAAAAAATATCCTAATCCTGATTAGAAGCTTTTTTTCTTTGAAGGTAGAGTGTAATGATTTTGATGTGCTGATAGTAATACACGCAGCAAAGATCCACCAACTTAAATGGAAGGAACCACTTAAAAATCCAAATTTGTTTAAAAGAAAAGTTGACAAAACTCTCTTTAAGAGATATGAAACATGCATATCAAACAAGATAGCTATAAAACATGATATGAACAAAATAAAATAATTCTTTGAAATAGAAGCCACTGATCAAGTCACTTTTTAATTTACTATTTCTAGAACAGAAAAAGTTGTCTTCTTCACACATCTGGGCTTGAATTCTGCAATACAGAATCTGGATGCTGTCAAATGAGCCAACATACTGGCTAACCATAATTTGTAACGCATTCAGCAAAATAAATAAACTTTTCATATGGAGATAATGATCATATTTTAAAAGGATAAAATTTAATAGAATTTTAAGCATAACTTAAAAATTTGATGTTTCCTCTACACATGGAAGGGATTGAACTAAAAGCACAATACTGGTAAATTACTCTGGACTTCTGATGAACTTAACAGAGAATGTAACAGAGTTTAGTGTGCCTTAAATCACCTGTATACATTTCAGAATTTGGCCTTATCACAATTTCTCTGATACAAAATGTAGCGGCTTGTCTATTTTTTGTCTAGAATGGTAAGATAATAAATTAAGAAATAGATTAAAAAACCCTTCAACAACAACCCCCTCACATATTTTTATTTTATATTATTACATATTTGGGTTTTTGTTTGGGCCACTGGCTTGTTTGTCTCTCTAAACTTGTGTCATTATTGAAAAGATAAAGTATGTCACTACAGTGTATTAAAAGACAGAAAAAAACCCTTCTCATGCTTTGATAATACTTTTTTCTTAACTATCTTGCGTGGCTTGGGTTTTGCATAATGAGGGAGATTTATTTAGATATATGTTTATACACTCATGTATTTATAGGCTGTTATTCAAAATTGTGTTTTGTACAAAACACCAGCAATTTTCTCACTGGGAACTGTTCCGGCTAAAGTTCCCCAACGAACCACACAGACATTCACGTACAGAGCCGTGTTCAAGTTATAATGTGTTTCTATTTATCCTGCTCAAAACCTAATATTTCCAGATAGAAGAGATTGACAGACACATAAAAGACCCAATCAATGCAGATATATGAAGTGTGGTATGAACTGGAGCTTGCTTAACTCCCCCTGTGGAAAGCCTCAGAAAGGTGCTTTCCAAAATACTCTTGGATATCAGAACGTTCCTTATAAATTACTTTATAAGAGGAGGATGATGAAAAATAGTATTAAATCCTGTAGCTGATATTGGGAACAACTGACTGTTGACCTGGGTGTAAGCTGGCTGTTGGTATGCCTAAAAGCTGTGTTAGATGTAGCACTGACAAGGCAAACCCAAGCAAAACATGTCTCCCTATTAAGTTAATAATAAATGCATATAACTTTAAATCTTGTGCAGTTATACATATCTATCCTGTATCTGAAAAGTGAATCCCTGATTAAAGACAGGGACCAGGATCTGTAGGGATCCAGATCTGCGACTGGAGCAAGTGGAAACCACAAATAATTCAGAATTTTTCAGAGCATGTTGTTATCATCACTACACACACTGACATCTGCACACACTGACTTACACTAACTTCTTCTCTTTTTTTTTTTTTTTTGGTAATTGGAAATAAAATAGAATGTTTTAAAGAAAAAAAATGTCTTACTGAAAGCTGTTAACTTTTCCATCTTGAAAATATTATCCTCCTTTTTTTCTTCTTTGTCATGATTTCTCCTTCCTCAGACTTGTCTTAGCCACTTTCTCCCTCCTGCTTGCTTTCTGTCTTGGAGACTAACAGGTCTCAGGAATGAACTTCAGAGGAGTCTGAAAGAAAAAAATCTCTTCCAGATTGGCTATTTTTTGATTAAATCCAAACAAACACATATTGCAGGCAGTTCAGAAAACTGGCCATAAAATACACACTCTTTCATCTCTGTGCTACCCTTTCAGCTGCAGATGCAAGCAGTAATAATCAGAAGCTGGCAGTGAACTTCAGTCTGCTTCACTTTCTTGAGGATCCACGACTTCTTTTTGCAACACAAGTTCACCCTTGTCACAAGAAGATATTCTTACAAACATACCACTTTCTTCCATTCTTCCATCTCTTGATTGTTCTTTTGGTGTGGATTTTGTTCAATTTTGGTTTTTTTGTCTTTAGAGCCCATTATTTTTCTTCTTGATTCAAATCCTCTCTTAAACTGATCAGTCAATCACGTTCTGTTTTCATAGTAAGTGATGGGATTCCAGCACCTTTTCTCTCTGCGTCATCTACATAAGAGCAATTTTTTTCTCCCATAGCATGTTCCTTCTGAAGAGCCCAACTCAGTCTGCAGCAATGGTTTACCTTAAAAATCTCCCTCTTTCTCTCCTCTTATCCATTCTCCACCCCTTCCTCCCCTCCATCCAATCAGCAGAGTAACTCCAGTATTAAAGATAACCATTTTTTTGAAACTCACTCAGCATTTCTGCCCAAGTTAGGTAAAGAATATAGGTTTTCTATTCCCATTTTTAAGTTGTATCTTTAAACTACTATTTCAGCAGCTTTTTACTTTACCTGTTCCAGGGATCCAATTTCTCTTATGTTTAATTATCTTCTGTCCTTCAGTTCAGCATAAGATCAAATATTCAAAGGTACCAAGTAGCTCCCTTTCATTCCAGATTTACACCACAGTAATAGAGAAAACTCTGGACTCAAAGCCCCAGTGCAATGTCTTTGCCACTGATTTTATTGTTATTTGCATGTACTATACTACAGTGTCTGATAAAAAACACGTGTTTCTGATTTAGGCAGTGGCCTCTAACTCAGAGTTAGCTTTTTCTTCCACAAACACATAAAATGCACATAAGGAGAACATAAAGGCCATGGCTAACATAAAAGTGAGCTGAACTGCAGCAGCTTTAGACTCAGCAGTTTCTTATTGTTCCACTTTTGCAGCTCAGTGGCCAAGTGAAAGACAGAACACCCCGACTGCACTGCAGCCCAGGCAGGGGCTCAGGAGTCACAGAGCATCACTCACCAGAGAGAACTCAGAACAAACCCACAGCTTGTTGTTTGTTTTGAATTTAAACAGAGCAGAACAACAAATACTCAGCTTGATGCACCTCAATCCAAATACTTCTTCATTGTTCTGCATGAATATCATGTACAGGATTGATCCCACCTCAGCACTTCAGCTTTAGAAGAGCAACTTGTCTAATGATTACAGCAAGGAATGAGGAGCTGAGAACCCTAGGTAGTGGTCTTAGCTCTGTTTGAAATTCCTCCACAAAAAAAGAAAAAAATAAATCTAAAAACAAGCAAGAATTTGAAGAGTTCCTGTCAGGGCACTCCACTGAACCCTGGAGCGAGCTGTGATTTACACCAGCTGGTGCTCTGACCAAGGCTCTACTTCTCCTGCTTCAGAAGCCCTGTTTTATCTACTTTCCTAGTAGGAAGAATCTCTGTTTGTGCTTCTTTCCTTAAGCTTGTTAGTTTGAGCAAAAGTACAAGCTGGACACTCTCCTGGGGGAATGAGACAAAAAACTCCTGTGGGCGAGAGGGGTCAGTCTGTGCTTCTAGCTCAGACCTGCAGTGTTTATCAGGATGAGGAACTGAGTGCTGCATCCTGCCAGGAGCTTCCTTTTAATTGTGGAACTTGAGCATGGTGAGAGAATTCTTTTGAGTGAGACCTTTACACAGGTACTCAAAACTAACCATTAATAATGGGCTAAATTGAATTGAACCTAGACTGGTTTACTGCTACTGGTTTCACACTCCCAACACTTTACAAAAGCTAGAGTTTAAATAAAAGCTCTTTGTCTGACTCGTGATGGCTTCAGCCTGTACAATACCTGAATGCTCTCCAATTTCGTTAGTCTGGCTTTTTTTCGTAGATGTTTAATTTGATGTATTTTTGCTGTGTTCTGATGATATTACAGTAAATCATGAAGCATTGCACTGGCTTTTTGGTGATGACCATCCAGCAAGTCTGGTAAAAAAAAAAAAGAAAAAAGAAAAATCACAAGGTAACAGGCTGCTGGTTTTTTAAGTTCTTCTATACACAGGATTTCAGCCACGTAACTTCTACCCATTTTAATGGCCTTACATAACAAAAACCCTTTTCATGTGTTTGGTCTGGTACTTATAGCACTGTACTGTGTTTGTGGGCCTGTTTGTCTGCACAACAAATATTCCCTAAAACGTGCTTAGGGGTCTGAATGAGAAGAGGGAATGAATTAACTTAGGATGCATTTTGTGGCTTCTGTCTCCAGTTGTCCTTCGGGCATCTCTGCAGAGGTGCCTCAGCTGGTCACCAGTTTGCAGTTCAGTGTGTGATTGAAACCCAGACTTGGTACAAGTTCTCCTCAACACAGATTCCAGGCAGTGAGTAGCTGCCATGTGGAGAGATGAGACATCACTGCAGCAAGGGTGGGTAGAAGGGCAGCATGGACTTCTGCCTGAAAAATCACTGTTCATCACAGATTAGGACATCTGTGTTTATCAGTCACAGCCCTTTGGGTCTTACTTGTCATTTAACCTACTTTTACACAGGTCCAGAGGTCTTTGGGTAGCTATAAATAGGAATTTAGCTATGGTAAAGCCCCTTTACTTTGCTAAAGAGGTGAAATGAGGTTCATTGTGAATAAACGCTCGGGTGAAAGCTTCTCAAAAGGCACAGTGTTTGGGATTGTTGACAATAGATATAATTTAAATTAGTGATTTTTTTTAAATCAGATTGTTTTGTTCTCTGTGTAAGGGGTGTGCAAAACATGATTAGGTCACTGAATAATGGTAGATTTGGTGGTATTTGCTTTTTTTGGATGGGTGCCTAAGTAGTCTAAATCATATATACACATGCTGACATCACTGGATGTGAGATTACAGAAATGGAGACTTACATATGCCTTTTTAGTAATTAAAATTTCTATTGTATTTGGTGCCTTTATTAGGAATCCCTGAGCCCTCTTAATTCCCATGGTCAGTCTCTGCTCTCTATTGTTAATATTCTTGCAATGTAAATACATTTTCACATCACTTTAAGGATCTTATGTGAACAATACCCAAATAAACACAAAATAGTGAATCATATAATTTCTGGACACTTCATAGGCAAGTAGTATGAATTCAGGTCATGGAGCATAGTGAATTTATGGGGATTCTATGCTGGCTTGTAAGACCAATTAAACGAAAAAGTAAAGTAGATTGCCTTAGTTGATCTGCAAAGAAAACTTTGAATACTTCCTTTGCATTTTGTTTACCAGTGACTTTCAAGCAGATGTGTGGTCTCACGAGCCAGTCCCTCTCATTTGCATTTCAGCACTGCCACATTGCTGTGGCTGGGATAAGCAGAAGGAAGAGGCCATTCATGTAAAAAAAGGGCAAATTCAGTGTTGTGAAGAGGTGACAATGGGCTGCCCCTGTCACCTGCTCCACCTGCAGCCTCTGAAGGCTGGGTGAGGGCACTGGTGAAGTGACTAATTGAAGAGGTGAACAATGCACCAATATACCAAACACCAGTGTATTTGGTATTATGGTTCTTACCCCACATCTACCTTGCTAAACTGTCTGTACACCAAACTGTCCAAGTGGTGTGGTTTGGCTCCTGCTTCTCCTCTGATCTCACAATGCCCCAAGGAAGAGCCTTGATGTTCCTGGCTTGGTGGTAACTACACTGAATGCTATATTTAATATAATTTCTGTATTTCAAACTGACATAAAACCAAAATCTCATAATATTACTGAAAGTAGGATATTTGAATAGGCAAGAAAGGAGGAGGAACAAGAACTTAGTATGTACTGCAATTAATTAATTATGTACTGCAATTAATTAAAATCCATTAAGTTATACCTAACACTAAGTTTAAATTAGATATCATTGTTAATTAACACAAGTGGAATAGTTTTACTGATTTTTTGTATTTATTTAGGTTTCATTCCTCTCACATTTTTCTCGGCAGGTGTCTGAAATGTCTATCAGACTAACTTTTGTCTTTTGCCCTGCACCACTCATAGATTATTGTGTTTCCACCAACAAAAGACCAGCAGTTGCCATAATAAATCAACCAGATACTACCTCTGGAAAAGGCAAGTCCCAGTTATTAGTCACTGACCTGTTTACATTTTACCTTCTGAAATTGAGAGGTGTCATGTGAGCTGAGTCCTGAAATGTTTTGCATTGTGGTTTTAGGAGTGGATGATCTGTTAGGTCTTTGCCTGCAATTCCTGCTAAGACAGGGCAGGCTCAACACTCTCAGCTCCAACACACTACAAATGTTTTGTCACAACCAGTAGGACACACCTGCAAACAAAGATGTAACAATGCCACATTTTTCTTTCAGAAAGGCTCCACTCTCTACGTTCAGCAATAACTCCTGAAGTCTGACATATTCCTATGAAAACAGATGGTCTTCCCTGGTTTACAGACTCCCCCAAATACGCTGTATATCTGCCCCAACAACGAGTACAGAACTTCAGTTACCCGAAGAACAAGTCAGAAAACCAGATGAAAGCAAAGAGGTTTGGATTTCCTGAAGAAACAATCCTGCGGTATTTTCTTGTTTTGATCAAAACCAAAGTGTTTTGATGAACAGTATTTTAAATAACACGGGGGGGGGGGGGAAATCTGTTACTAAGTAAAATCTCCAACGTGCGAAACTTTTTTTCTCCCCCGAAGAGTTGCATTTCTTTTGGCATTGGCTTACTTTCCCAAAGAGCCAGAAGTGATACCAAACAGTGTGAGAGCGTGTTGAACACATTTTTCCAGGTGCCTACAGACACAGCATCATCCTGCAGAGCGTTTTGCTGGGGAGGTTTCAACACTGCATGTTTCTGCAACATTTTCAATGACAGCATCTGGATACAGACCATATGGCCAGCTTCCTCACCCTCCTGAGAAAGGCTGAGTGACATTCCTGGTTAGAACTTCTATTGGTGAAAACTGCAGAGCCGTGTTCCCAAAACTGCTCACAGATGACTCTCACTTTTGCCAGATTTTTCACCCAAATTCAAAAGAAACCATTCCAGGGTCAGAGAGTTTTAGTTGTAGAGGCTTTAAAAAGCTCAAAATCAAAGTGAAAACTTTCTTGTTGAGAGAAATATTTTGTCCAGTGTGAAACATACTAAGTATTAACTTTGCGGTTCTTTGATTTTTAATCTTTTTTTTTATGTGAATGAGCCAGCAACTCCAGAATCAACCTCCTTAAGGTGAAACTTGCCTTTTCCAAGACAACTTCAGAGGCAGAGACGATGCAAAGCAAGTGTTCTCAGATTGCTGAGGTGACCTAAAAGCAGTATTATTTTTCTTTACCTCAGGCAAAAATACACACCAAAACACCTACATATATGCCTTTGCACACCATGCAAATGCTTTGGGGTCAGGTGAGGGCTCTGGAGAAGCACAAAAGCATAATTTCTCTAACCCTTCTCTCTTTGACACAGCCAGGCTTCCTGCCTCACCTGTACCTCTCTGCTCCCTTCAGTGTAAATGACTGGGAGAGTTGTTTTTGCTGAACCTGGAGTCCTCTTGGGCAACCAATGTTCTGATTAAATTTATGAGATATGTTGCCATACCCCTCGAATGTTCAACTATAAAGGGGAAAAAACAGTTTCTTATTAGAGAGATTTTTATATAATACAAGACTGTCCGGCCTTAGTCACTCCTTGTTCATTAGTGTGACAGTTCACCATGGGAATGGGAAGTGCTCAGTCCATGTGGCATCCATTCCTACTTCCCAAGGTTAAGCTGCCCACAGGTGGAGTCCCTGCTCATCACACAGTGCCAGCAGTAGCACAGGTAAAGGCAGAGCCAGGAATAGCACTGGCAGAGAGCCATCATTAAAGGAGAGAAAAGAAGCCATGCTGACCCAAGTCATCAGGTGACTAGGCCACTAAGATAAATGGAAATAAGTGTATTTCTTACACAAATTGCTTCACCGTCTACTCACCAAGGTTCAGCACTGGCTTCCCACATTGTGACAAAATTGGAAGTGGCAGAGCTCAAAGGAGCATCTCCCAAACCGTGGTAAAGGAAAAAGACATCCTTCTCTTTGCTGCAGCATATTTACCTCCCTCCATCTCCTTTTTTTCTATTCAACTTCTGTATTTATTTCCTCACAAATGTTGTGGAAGCAAGGCTGTGCATGAAACAAATTCACTTCTCTTTGGATATTGTGTACACAGACTTCCACTTCTTCAGATATCATATCAGAGTAGTCCCATTATTTTCAGATTTGTATCCCTTATCTATCACCATGATATCTGATGAGATAATCCAGTGGGCAAACCTGATCAAAGCCCAGGCTTTTCCCTTCCCCCAGCACAGGGGCACAAGCACATATATCTGCGTTCCAGCTCATTTAACAACATAAAAGCCAAGCATTTTACATGTAGGATCCGGAACCATCATTTTCTAATGTCAAAGGTCACATGAAATACCTCTTATGTTGTCTCAGCCTATTTCCTGGCATAGAGTTGTAATCTCCGAGAACACATAAATGTTTCAGTATTAGTACTAAGAAGCCACATGAGGGAGCATTTGGAGAATTGAAATGCTTTCCTTGTATCATTGTAAATAAGGGAGGGAATCAAACTTGATACCTCTGGGATATATGGAATTCAGACAAATCTAGATGTTATTATTCATTTCTCCTCTCATACAGGGATGCGGAAATTGTGATTCCCACTGAAAACAGAGCGTTTTTTTCTTAAAAAAAAAAAGGCCATTAGTGGTCTGAAACAGACAATTTCTTACTCTTGCCAAGGTATGCTATGACTGGTACACCTGAAAGGGAGCACAGACAAATGGGTTTACATTTCAGCTAAATGAAATTATAAGACACTCTGTGCAGGTTATTCCAGGCTGAGCGTGACAGCGGTGCCAGCTTTCCCAGATTATCAGCAGCCTCAGATGACAGTGGCAGGGAGTGGTAAGGTCCCAGTTCCTGCAATCTTCTGACTAGCAAAAAGCTCAACCTGCATGCTTCTAAATAATTTTTCTGCCTTATTCTTTCATATCTTAGGGTTTGCTAAAGAAAATAAAATCCACAGGTATATAAAGTTAAATTAATCCCAATATTCTTATGAACTGACTCACAAGTTTTGAATATTTGAGGTTGGCAGTACTGTAGTTAACCAAAATGGGAAATAAACACAATGTCAGCATGAACTGCAGCGAGAAATGCATATACATTTCTGCTCTGTACCCTTATTGCAGAAAAAAAATCAGCTGCAGCTTGGGCTATCCTCATTGACAGAGTCATCTCAGTCAAACAACATCATATGACTGTACCAAAAACATTTTTGCCAGTAGTGCTAAACAGGTGTTGAATGAATAAAACATTTAGCTCTCTACCTCAAAAGTCAACATCCATAGTAATTGCTGTCAATCAGAGAAACCCGTATTAAAGGTCATTTTAAAATCAATAGAAAAGCACTACCAAGATCCCATTTTTTCCCCTCATTAGTTATCCCTAAAATTGCCTAAAGAGCAAGTAATCAATGAATTACATGAAAATCAAGTTGCAGCTATGATGTTATGAGCACCCACTGCTGTGAATGTTTGACTACGAAATTTGCAACTGGTTTTGACGGGCAGAAGTTCCAGCAGCCTCTTCATCCTTTCTGCCTAAACCACGCCACCAACTCCAGGCACGGCAGAACAGCACAAGGGAAAGAGAAAAGAGGAAGATAAAGATGAACTTTTAACCGAGTACGTTTGCTTGGACCCAGTGGAGGAGGTTGGGACGCTCCTCGCTGCAGTTTTGGTGGAGGGAGCGGTGGACACCAACCGAGCCACACGGCCCAGGGCTCCCGATGGCCACCTCCGAGCTGCAGCGGGGCTTGGCTGGCTGTCTGCTGGGTGGGCCTGCAAATCACAGTGTGGAACCGATCTGCATTTGAAATAATCCCTGTTTTTCTAAGGATTAAACATAACCCGGCTCGCTTCAGTGAGCCGGTTTATGGCTCGGTCCCCCGCGATGTCTTGTCGCCGCAGCCAAGGGGGGAGCGATCTCCCGCACGGGAGCACGCGTTTGGGGGCAGGGCTTTGCTGCCAAACCTGGCCATGCACATCCTGGTGGTGGAGTAGAGGCTGGCATTCGTCCTCTACAATTTTTACCTCTTTCACTGCTTACTGGTTTTCTTTGCATGAACTCATCTGACCGTTTTTATCAAACCAAAGAAGCTCCGAAGGTCTGGTGTTTGCCGATATCCTCATCTCCAGAGAACAATTCTTTGCAGCTCCAGTAAATAGGACTTTAAAGGTAAATGGTATTACAGTGTTAATTTCAAAGTGAATTATTCAAAAAGTGCTCCATATGTCAGCAAGCATCATTTTGTGGAACTATATTAATGCCTTAAATACAGTTCCCTCTTTCTAAAAGCTGTTTTATAGATCCAGGAAATATGTCTGGTATGAAGAAGTGCTTATTGTAAAGGATGTTTTAGCAGTTGTGTTCAATTAATGAGGAAGGCAGGATGTAGCCCTATATAAGAAGCAGCATAACAGCAATAATTCCTTGGGGCTTGAGAATCTTCACACTTTCAGGTGCTGCACAGTTATCCATTCATTCAAGATGCCAGGTCAGTTTTGCTTCATAATCTTATTTAAACTCAAAAATAAAAGGTAATCCCTCCTTTCAACAAGCTCTCTGTGAAGAATTGAGAAGCTAAAAATAAGAAGAAACTGTTGCTTTTCAACAGAGGTGCCTGAAAGTAAATCACTCAGAAAGGACCTCAA
Source organism: Pseudopipra pipra (assembly GCF_036250125.1). NCBI lineage: Eukaryota > Metazoa > Chordata > Aves > Passeriformes > Pipridae > Pseudopipra > Pseudopipra pipra. The sequence continues at coordinate 1,742,925 of NC_087554.1, forward strand.
AGCTTCCAGGATCAGCTGAAACAAGCAGAGAGCTCGCAATGCTGACAGCAACAGCCATTCAAGGAGGAAAGGACCAGACTGCAAAATTCCACGTTATCCCTCTGATTCAACCATCAGCTCCCTTTCTGCCACTTCTCAAATCCGAAAGATGGAAAGATATATGAGCTTCAGAAGGCCCCCCAGATTTTTCCATATTGACATGTTATTGAACACTGCTCAACAAACAAACCATAGCATTACTTTAAGCGAGAGAATGTATGTGCTTTGGAATTGTAGAGCAACAGGGAAGTGCCAGGAATCTGAGCAGTAAACTTGGTTTTCTGGATTTCTCCCATTCAGTTGAAAGGACCAAAACTCCCCATCTTTTATGTCCACATTCATTACATGAACTCCATGGAACCGAGGATTAAAATCAAATAAATGCGAATATTAAGAGGATTTAAAATGTCTGTGAGGTGGCTGTGCCCCTGTTATCTCTAGTAAATAATGGCTGAATCTATGTTTATTTGTGTTACCAAATTGTGTGGAGGCTCATCCAGGCTTGGAATCCTACAGTGAGGGCTGGTACAGACAGACATGGAGGTGACAGCAGGCAAGGATTGTTCTCATCCCTATTGTACTGGGGATAATTGCAGCGTGGGGAGATTACACCCAACTGAGCAGCAGGTGCAGTTGCTATCAGTGGAAATACGAGTTCAATGGACATGGCAGAAAGCTGGAGCTGTCCCCTCTGTGTCTAAGCAGTGTCATAGCTAGAACTGTAAAAAATCATACTGTTCACGCCTGTAATACAGAGGAGTGAACATTTTTGGTGACACTTTTCAAACCAATTAGAAGCCCTGCAATATTCGGCTGTCCTGCAAACTGCACATAGCAGCAAGTTCCGTAACCATCCTGCAAATTGCACTTGGTTGTTCGGGACAGAAAACAAACACTTCTATTCAGTGGTCTTCAGGCTTTTTTTAGTGAGTGTGATGTCTTTTGCATTTGAACTGACAGCAGTGTTGTCTTTTCACATTGACAGTTAAAACAAATAAGGTACTAGTGCAATATTTAGTCAATGGTGATGACTTGACTTTAAATCATCAGGTTTATTTAAAAAAAATCGTTCTCAAAAATTATAGTAAAGACAACAAATCTTAAACTGTCCTTCTCTGTTAAAAACATCATTTGGCATATTCAGCTACCATATGAAAATCACCTGCATGCTGAGCAGCCAGAAAGAAACAAAAACTTAGACTGTTTTCTTATGGGCTTTTAGAGAACGAGAGCTCAAAATCCAAAACTCATCTTGTTATTAGTAAGTCAAACTGGTTTAGGCAAGGATTTCTACCACACATTCACCACTGGGTTACTGATAGTGTTATGGTCTCCTAACTGTGTTTTAACTGCCATACTGTCAGAGCCTAAATACTACTACTACTACTACTACTACTACTACTACTACTACTACAACTATTACTACTAGTACTACTAGTACTACTTAATCTGAAGCTACAGTAGGAGAAGCAGCAGGAGGAGGAGAACTTGATGGGGGAAAACGTGAGGACAGCGAACCACAGCCCCTTCTGACCAGAGTACAGGTGCTGCAGAGAACTTCACCGCTGCTCACACGTGCTGCTGAGTGCAAGCAAACAGATTGATTTTTTTCCCATTATTTACAAGTTGACCAAATTTCAGCAGATTTTCACGAGGCTGACTGAAAGACCATCATCAGCATGAGGCTGACAGGCTTGCTTACTTACCCAATAACGCTTAACCAATTTTGAATTCCTGTTCTCAAGCAAGAAGGCACCACAAATGAAGCAAGTTTTCCTAGAACAAAAATAAATTACTAAACCAATATTTTCCCCACTGTCTTTACTCCACAGGTTATCCTGATTTCTTTCACACACATAGAAAAATCATCTTGATGTGGTCTTCAGTAGTAACACAACTCTGCCAAAGTGAAAAACAAGATAAAAATGGTCCTTATTGGGCCATGACAGGTAACTTTCACCATGGTGCTCCAAGCTGAGCCTAAAATATTTGTACCTTTAAACAGTGTAAGAGAGACAATTAGCAGGATAAATGTATTTGAGGCATGTCTGTAGGTGAGATTTGAACAAGAGAGAAATGCAAAGAGCTTTGGCTCTAAAAGTAAGGTATGGGGTGAGTGATGTTTGCTATAATCATACCTTTCTTTGCCTTTTTTTTTAATCCACACATGCACCTTATAAACTAGCTTCTCTGGAATGAACACAGTTCAAAGCATCACTGTTAGAGTAGTTTGTGATGCAGGCAGTTGTAAGTGGCTACATGCCCATGCTGCCCACTTTGTCCAACTGAAAATGGGTGACTGCTTGTAGGCAGACTATTTATATAGCTCACCAAAACAGGCCAAAGTGCCATGCACAATAATAACAGGTAATTTATACAAAGCCAGTCAGAAAGTTATTACATAAGAAAAAAAAATGTCAAAAGTACAGCCTTCTCTGTTCCTCCATCCGTGCCCTGGCACATCTGGGGAGGGTACCAGAAGATGGGTTTATGCTCTGGCACTCATGCCTGTGCCCATTTCCATCTGGTTTGCTGGCACAGTGGTGGCCCACAGCCCATGATGGCCTGCAGCAGGTTGTGTGTGGCACAAACTGCAGGTGAGCCAGCTGGTGCAGGGAGGGACTCTGTCATAAGCTTTCGCAAGTTCATCCATTTTGCTCAGGAGCAATTTTCTCAGGTGCATTCCCTGTACACCCCAATTTCATAGGCTGGCTTTGAAATTCAATAGAGAGACTACTGCCTTTTCTTCTCTCCTTGCGCCTCCTTTAACGGGGGCATTAGAAAGGCTACAAGGAGAGATTTACCCCGTCTTTTTCCTCGGCTTTCTTGGCCCTTCTTGCAATCAGAGGTGCTTGGAGTCTATCTCCTGAGCACCATCCCTGAGGGTGTTTGCTCCCACATATGCTTTCGTTCTCCCAGCTCTCCACCTCTACCCCTTGGGTCGGAGTGACTGGCACAGCAGCCAACCTGGGCTTTTTCACAGCTCTTTGCTGCTGAGTTACAGCTTCAGACTGGCCCTGCTGCACTTGCTCACCAAAGGTCTGCCCCAAAACCCTCCCTCCCCTCTAAACGCAGCCGCTTCCATGAAACTTTATTCTAGAGGGAAAACAGGTTTTTTTGCAGTATTACTTGCAGACTCTCCACCAAAATGGTGACACAAGACCTCTGCACCAGCCCGTCCACCATCACTGAATGAAGGCTGTATGGGCCTGGTTAACCTGTGCCAGAGGCTCTGCTCGTTGCTCCCACCACAAACTCGTTTGAATTACAGGAGAAAATAGATAAAAGCAAAGCAGAGAGAATGAAAGCATGTGCTGAGTCTTTAGTTTCCATGATCTCTGTTTCCCTCCCCTATGAAATAAATGAGTTGCTGTGTGGTCTGCTCAGCAGATGGGTCAGCAGAGGCACTCTCTGCCCTGGACGTTCTGCATAAAACAGGGTATGAGTTTACATTTACTGCATACGAATATACATTTTTAAGTGAATTCACAAACTAGTGTATGAACAGTCCTAAAACTGACTGCAGTAAGTAAGCTTCTGTCCCGACAGTCTGAATGCCAGTGTCAGAATCATAACTCTGGTTCTGTTTTCAGTTCCAGTAGCCAGTGGATTGAGAGTTCTATAGATCCTGCAATTGTCATCCATGCACCAAGCCAAGAGCAGGTCTGTAGTGATTCTCGAAGTATCATGGATAGCTTGCTCACAGGATAGTGTGCTTAACTGGAATTTGTCTAGCAGCTGCTTAAGGAATATAACAAAATGACTGAAGAGCATAATGGCAGCTGACCAAAAAAGTGCCAGCTGATAACATCATTCTCCACTTTATTATAAATATATAAACCCGGTTGAGCTCACTAGGATTAATATCTAAAAACACATACACTATTTTTTCACAGATAGTGCAGACGGAGCCCATTTTATTTGTCTGTGCTCTGTTTGTCTGTCAATGTGTATGTTCTGGAAGGGCATATTCCCCTCACTTCATTTTTTTTCCTCTAGATTTTCAGCTTCTAATTAGCAGGAAGTTGGCAAGGACTTTGTTCACCTATTTTTGTTAGCAATTGGTTCTTCTCTTCCAACTTTAGAATTGCATACGACCAAGACAGGCCAGTTGCCATTCTAAATGCATTGTAAAGTATCCAAACTGTTGTCAGTTCTAGACAAATTTGTTTTTGTGCGAAAGTCCATTATTTTCCTCCTTCATTCCTAAATCACTTCTACCTCAGCTGTCTCTTTTCACATTTGGCGAAAAGAAATAAAAACGGCACTTTCAAAAAAAGGAACTGACTGATTTCTAAAATAAAATCATGTATTTATACTTTCCCCCCGCATGATTTATATCCCCTGTTTTTCTCATCACTTTTGGTTGCTATTCAATACTGAACAGAATTTCACTGAACTGAGATTATGTTGATATGGGAATTGATACTACACTGACCCATCAGTCTGCCTTTAGAGTAACACTGACTCATTAATTAAGAAACCACCTCCTGTGCACAGTGATTTGCATTTACCAAAACCACCTTCCTGATGCTGTTTTCTACCCATTCTTTTTTCATGTGAGGGTCCTGCACTTCTGCTCCACCTTCTCTAGCCTTCTGGGGAGCTGTGGGTCTGAGAGGAGCCCAGAGTTCCCATAAATCCTTACAAGCAAGCTGCTTACTTCTGTTTTTCCACAAACCTACAAGGAAATGCTCCATGAAGAATAAAGTGATGGTGGCCACCTGGGAAAGGGCACCTGAGTTAACACAGAGGAAAGCTGAGCACCAAGCACGTTTCTGGCATCAATAGGTAACCACAGGCCTGGATCAGGGATCAGTGCAGGAAATTTCATTGCAACTGAGAGAAGGAGGAGGTTTAGGGGTATTGCTAACACCAGGAAATCATGCTTGCTGTAAGCCTATTGGTCACTTACATGAGAATTTGGTGTTTCTGTGCAAAGGTTGGCTTGGCCATGTGAACTGCAGGCCCTTGCGTGATATGGAAATAAAGTGGCCATGTGAGTGTAAGTAGCTGGAAGTATCAATGGGCAGCGTGGTCTGTGAGCTGAAGACACCATGGAGCTTGCCCTCCCAGGGACTGGACACAGTCATGAGCCCCCCAGATCTCCCCATCAACCACTTCGGGGATCATTCCACTGCTGACAGCTCACCAGGTTTAGATGTAGAGCAGCTTCTATTTTCTGGCCACTAACCTCTTTAAACTTAACAGCACTTTACCTCTCATTTCGTGCTTTCTCTGCTTCCTTAACAGTCATCTGTGAGTATAAAACCCCAAGATCTTAAAGAGGCACACCTTCCCTTCAGAGAGAGGCTGGTTTTCCTTTCCATTCATGTCCCCTGCCAAGTGTTTTAAACATCCACTTCTAGTGATTGATTTTACAGGTTTTCCTAGAAGTAATGAACACCAACTTATACTTCGTTAGGGAAATCATTCCTTTTACAGGACACTGAAAAACATCACTTTAATTTGCATTATAAATGTATCTACTACAGGCACTGTATCTAGTACATATTGGTTCCTTACATGGGAATGTTTTAAGGCTTTATGCCTAAGCTCCTCCGGAGCCAAGGTCCGAGCCCTCAGCTATTCCATTGTCTAGCTTTGGTGTTCTGTTATCCCACAGCTGATCTATTTTTTGCAAAATGTATTAAAGCAGCACCTCAGTCCCAGAATGTGTCATCTTTGTTGCCTGAGGAAAATTGGTGCCTCTCAGGAGCCTCCCCAGAGAAGACTGACAGAAGTACATCTGTGAGCTCCTCAGCAATATTCTTTAATTACCTCTCACCTTTATTTTCTGGTAACCCACTTGTCACACTCTAATCTTTATTTTTCTCCTCCGAAGAGTTCCTTGTTTGTTTTCACGCTTTGACCTTCTACTTTCCACATCTGCCCTTATCAGTCAGAGTTTGGACTCTTTATTTAGCTCACCTTTGTGTTGATCACTCTGCTTTACTCTCGCACCTTTTCTGATTGTTTTTCATCTTTCCCATTCTTTGTGACTCTCTTTCTCATGTCTTCAGCTTATTCCTAGACTGGAATTCCTGGTTTGTATTCAAAAATAAAAGTATTGACCTATTTTTACCTGCCCCAATACTCTGTTTCTTCTCACACTGATTACCCTCTTCCTGTTCTCTGAAGATATTCAGCATCCGACATACACTGGATATTCAGATCCTTCCATATCTGCTGTCTTAGGCATTCAAGTTTCACATTCACAGATAAGAATCTTTAAAGGGAGATTAACACCAAATAACAGACTCTGAGGAACAGACTAGTCCTAGCCTTTGATGTCACCCCCCTCCATAGTAATGAAATCTTTAAAATGATGCTAATCTTACACATTAAGAGTTACGAATGAGACAAGGGTAACATTGTGTATGGCTTGATAGAGTGGGTTTCTGAACAAAGAGTAAACACATGGGGTGTATTACACAAATATCACACTCATTGAAGTTTTCCCAATCATCTTCAAAAACCACAAGCAAATACTAAGCTCATCTAGGATTCCCTCAAGGTGAGGTAAAACTTGCTCTGCGTCTGAAAACAAACAGCTAATCAAGATTGATATGAATCTATATGATTTCCACAGAATTAGGGAGTTCTCTAAACATATTACAGGCACAATGGATATCCAATTCTATTCAATGTACATCATAAAAAAGAAATTAATATCTGTAGATATTAATAGATATTAATATATAATATATAAGAAATTAATATCTGTAGATATTAATAGACAGGAATGCTGTTGGTCTCCAGAATGCTTTTACCACACAGGATTTGTAGGAAGTGTTCGTATTAGATCTGGTAAGAGAAGCCCCAGTACTTAAGATACATCTCTAGGGGGAAAGACAGTCCAAAATCTGAAAGTTTGGTTTGTCTTCAGGCCACCTAAAAAACTGTGGAATTGTTTTAATGCTTCGGTGGTTTCCTTTGACATAATTCGATCCATTGGAATTTTCGGAGGGTAAATCACACGGGAAGAGGAGTAAATGATCGTGTCGATTAAAAGGGACAGGGACATGGATTACATTGGCTGTCGTGTCTCTCACTGTGCCATGTGCATCACCTCAAGCACCTACAGTTACCAATAGGTGGCAGAATATTAAAAAATAAAAAAAATTGAACTCACCTTTGAGCGGAGATTCAAATATAAGCATCTTTTCTGCGTCTCTCCCACATCTGCATGGAATTAGATGCAAAGAGAAAAATATTTGTGAAGGTGATGGATTACTTGCTAGGATTTCCCATGTTTTTTAATAATTTTGGCAATTTCCCTAGGGCGTGTGAAAGCCCACAGTGCAAATTATTTGATCCTTGTCACTGTTTATATAATAAGTCATAAATACCTTTGACCTATTGGAAGATTTAGGGGCTCTGAGAATGCTGTTCTTTTGCCATGTGATCCCAAAGAACACCTTTTCCTACTTCCAGAGGTGAACAAAGCCTGTAAACTGTGAGGTGTTAACTGAAGAGAATTACTTCAATAAAGGATACTTAGATGACTAGCTGAGTTCTAGAAGAAATAAGGTTCCTAATGTTTCTGAAGAAAAAACACTCAGAGAATTTTAAAATTAGCAAGCTTTTACCTTCATACCTAATATAATTTATGGAGGCACTAACAAAATAAACTCATGGTAACCTACTAGGAAATTTAGAATGCTGATTAGACCATCAGTTAGTACAACTTACAAGGGATACCTATTTCAGCATGTTTTAGTGGCTCTACAGATTTCTACCTTCTTAGGTCAGCCAAAAGATCAAGAAAATTTTTTTAAAAGGATGAATCTGTAGTTAATCAAACTTAGGACCATCAGTATTTATGATTTGTTTCCAAAAAAGGTAATTGCAATCACCACATTCTTCATTTCATTAGCAGTAGCTATTAGATGTGGACAAAAGAAACAGAGTCAAATGTACTGGTGAGATGGGTTTGGGATATCTGGTTGCAGGTAAAATTGCTAATGCAGCATTTTTAGCACTAAAATGCATTTATAAAAGTTCTTTTCCCATCTCCTATCTGTTTCCATCACAATCAAGTGGACAAACTTTTTAAAAGAAGGAGATTGGGCTAATTATATTTAACATTCAAGTCATTGGCAACATTAGCATCAACTAGAAAAGTAGATGAAAATATCTATACCCACAAATGTAAGCTACGTTTTTTTTGGTTCTGTTTTGGGGTTTTTTGTTTGTTTTGGTTTTTTTCCCAAAGAAAACGAGGCTATTCTGAAATTTCCAGCACTTCGTGTTTCTGAGCAGAAATCGACTACGTGTCTGCGTCAGCCATTGGAGATCAAAACACAGGTCCATAAACTATGACTGGAATGAGAACTGCTCTGAACACTGTACTTAATACCCTGTGCACTTTGTTTCCAGGATATGAATGAGACTTTATATGCACTTAGAGCTAATTTGAGGAACTTCTACTTTAAGGCATATTGGACCAAATAGATGTTCCCCAGGAGACTCAAATATTTCAAACACTTGTAATGTGAATATCCAGTCAAGTCTACAGAAAACTTACCATTGATACAGCTCAAAGCCCAGTGTCTTCACTACAGATCCCCTCTATCATAGCAGGTCAAGGACTGGCTTTATTGCATCAACGTAGTAAATTCTTATAAACATTGTGGATTAGCTGCAAGTGGAAAAATGTGTAGCATCCAGCCATTCAAGAGGAAGTAGACGAAGAATTGTGATGTTACAGAATTTGAAATATTTCTTTTCATTCTCAAAATGGTGGAAGACCCTCTTGGTTTTTCTATCTGCTTCCATTTCTAATAAGGGACTATTTCTACTTTCTACCTAATTGCTTAGTAGCAAACCTAGGAGACATGACAAATGGTAAGGGAAAAACTTTTGCAACCCTGCTTCTAAAGTTGTTGGGGTTCTCTGAGGGTGGTTTTTGGGTTCTGTTTGGTGGGCGGATTGTTCTAGGTTTTTTGGTTTTGGTTGTTTTTTTTTTCTTGGTTTCTGCTTTGTTCTCTTTTAATTAAAAAAATTATTTAACATAAAGATTTTCTCACCAGGACTGTTTTTTCTAAACTCTTGCTGTTCTATTACTCACACACAAAAAGAAAATAAATAGGATAATTCATAACATCATCACATCTTTGATGAAATCATGCCAGTAGATTTTTCCCTACCTTGCTTCATGTTCATTCAAAGACCTAAAGCAAAGTAAATGTCAGGCACTTAGAACTAAATAACTCCTTGGGAGCAGAGGGGATGAAGGATATGCACACACCATCCAAAAGCCTGCAGTAAGTATGGAGAGAAGGAAGTTAAGAAGGAGACCACTTTTTAGCTCCAAATATCTTCTGTAAGCCCAAGCACAGTGAGGTTTAATGGTTTTGAAGCAGAGCACAGTCACCACCCCCACACCCCCTCAATACTTGTGCCATGAACATGCAGCCAGTGGCCACCCCTGCTTCTCTTTCCCACCAAAGCCACAGGATGTCAAGGGGGCGACCTGAGCCCAGAGCAGTGTTTTGGGGCTCAGACTTGCATTTATGAGGCTTGAGTACAAAGCCGAGTCAAAAATTCCTGGTGAACCTCTGTTGGTGTCTGGGTCCCCTTTTTCCTCTGAGTTGGTTTAGCTATGAACGCTGAGTGACGGTGTGGAGTGAGGATCAACATCTTGGGAACAGTTGCAGGTGACTGATGCCAACACATAAAACACCCACTAAAATAGAGGGATAAGTGATGCTCTGTTAGTCTGATTCTGACATTCTTATTTGTCAAAATTTCTCTTAAGGACAGCAGGTTAAGGTAGTACTCATTTGTGAATTAATATATCAAAATTTTACCCTAGGATCTAAAGCTCCCCTCCCCCTCCAGTTTCCCAAGACGTTAAGAGGTATTGGGCTACATTTAATTTCTTTGGATATTCTCAATTGTTTAATCTAATTTACCAGATTGGGACATTAGGCATTTAGTCTTCATTATTGTCTGGTTAGAGTGATCTGGAGGTTGCTCTCGACTTGGGGGGAAACAGCAAGTACAATCTGCTGCTCTAGTAGTAGTAATATGCCCAGGCAGACACCGAGACGTAGTGCAGATGGAAAACACAGTTCCGAGGGGAATGAGAGATGAAGGGTGCCACAAGTCAGGCAATAATGGCTCTCCCCATGCTTACAATATTAAATTTCAAGAACCCAGTGCTATATTTTTGAGATGTTGTTATAACTGACAAATCTTTAAATGCAACAGAATGGGCTAGAAACCACGTGGTGTAGGCTTTTAGCCACATTAATAGGTAGTTTGATTTTAGCACAGCATCATTTTAAAGAATGAGGTTAAAGCTGCCACAGGTGACAACCAGAGGCTGGAAACAGCTAATAAGTGTGCTTGATAAAACAATAGCACACCTGGAGGAAGGACATTTATATACTGCCAGTAACTTTTTTTTTCCAAGTGTCTGAAGTTCTCCCCCCAGCTCTTGATGTTCTCATCTAATTTCCAAGTCATGCTTCTGAGGCCTTAACAACTTTTTGCAAATGTCAATGTCAAATTTTTTGTCTGCAGAGGAGAAAGGCACTAAATTTGAAGGTAATGCAAAGTGTTTGGATAGTACCATTGAAATATGGACTTTATAATAGAAAATAAGGTAAAATAATGATGTTAAATTATAAAATAAGTAATGCTAATTTATGGCACCTACAGTACCAGATATCCAAGTATAAATGCAGTTTATAATACCAAAGAGAGGTTTCACATCCTCTCAGTATAGTTTATAGGCAAAAAAAAAGTATGAAGGCAAGAGCTCTTAAGCCACGATTTTTTATAGTATTCATTAGGATCACCATTATTATGTGGGTTTTCCATATGCATCCCCTTGTCTCTACAGAAAAAAAAATCCCAAGATTCTTATCCCCTAACTGAAATTTTTGTGCCAAGAGAAGTTTCTGTCTCATGGGTAGCTGCTACATAGGATGAGACACTCGTGGCACGTTGCTCGTTACCGCAGAAGGGCAATAACAAAGTGTATCCCTGTCTCTGTCTAATCACAGCATTAAGAATCCAAGTCTGTTCAGAGGATTCTTTTCCCTGTATTAGTCAAAAGCAATAGACAGTAACAGGCATTTAAATTCTTTACAAGGCATAGAGAACTCTCAGAGCCAGCCTCTGTGTGTGTTTCTGCAAGCTCACGCAACAGTGTCCCAGCTAGGGAACAAAAATAAACATTATAGGGAGAAATTCCTGCAGGTAAATTAATTTCCCAGTAAATCAAAGAAAGTATACCCAAATGTTACCTGACTTTACCACAGATCAACACAAAGACACTCCCTGCAATGCCTCCTTCCGTTTTGGCTACTCAAATTCCAAATGATAGTTTTACTCCTTCATCTCCATCTGAGTTACCACTGAGTGTTTAAATCTAAAGGAAAAAAAATGTAAAATGATCTAGAATTGAACACACTGGACTTTTCCCCTTGAATACAGTCTCTCTGTATTTGTCCAGCTATTGCTGGACAAAGCAATAGCTGTAGGCCTTTTGGTTTGGTTTACTTGGTTGGTTTTTGGGTTTCATCTCTTTTTTCCTTATTTCTACAATTTACTTTGGGGCTTGGCAGTTTGATTCAAAGAGCAAAGCTGAGGAGAGGGGCCTGTTTCTTGCTGGGCTGTGCTGGTGCAATAGAAAGAAAAATGTGGCCTTTGGTGGTCACCACGGTGTTCAGGTTTCTCTTCCATTGATGGGTCAGAAAGTCAAGAGATAAGTCTAAGACATTTCACCTCCTCCTTTTGCCAGGTCGTTATGTTTTCTAAAGACAGTTTATTTTACCTGCCAATTCTAGGAAAGATGAATAGCAACACAACTATTCAAGATGTGGAGCAAGAAGCAAACCCAAACCAAGGCCATAGCAGCATTTTCAGGATGAAACAATTTGGAATGTTTAAGTCAATTTTTTTTTGATCAGTTAAATTAATAACATTCAAATTAAAATAATTTCTGCTTAGCTCTTGAGCAGTTTTAGGTCCTTGAGCAATCAAGAAAATTAATCATGTTGTATGTTGAACTGTCAGTCTAATCTGCAAGTATGCTAAAAAAAAAATGAAGGGGAAGTCACTAAATAGTATTTTTTCATGCTGTGTAAATCTCCTTTCCATACAGTCACAACCCTCTGTACAAAGTTGTTTAGCAGGTATCATTTATTATTTATATTATGTTACCAGCTCATTGGCTCACTTCAGCCAAGCCCAACCTTTACCGTGCAGGGCACTGCACAAATATATATAAATGACATTTCCTGGAGCTATTTGAGGCAGAGACCATCAGTCACAGTGTACATATGGAAGTGGAATTACAGCCAACAAAAAGCACAGGGGCTGTGTCATTGATTTCAGTAGAGGTGGAATTTTACTCACGTAAATTAAACCACGAAAAATTAGTTGACTTATTTCCTTGAGGTGAGACAGGAAGAGTCTTTCAAAGTGCAGTTTGGAGCATTTAATTTTCATTGCTTGGGTGAAATTCAATGAACCATGGATCAGACCAAGTGTCTAGTTTTATGTGTTCCCATTTCTTGTTCAAAGGCTGAGATTATCCATGTAGGATAATTTTCTGCTCAGAAATACAGAACCGTATTATATCACCTAATAATTGAAAATATTTTGAGTGTTCACCTTTACTCCAAATGTATAAACAAATACATACAAAATGTAGTTTGTAAATTGAAAAAATTACTTGTGGTGATGAATATTTTGTATTTGATGGTTGCTACTGTATATATTCACCTTGTCCCTTTGGGATAGCTTATAACTTCCAACCATTTGTTGATTCCATGTAACAAGTGTGTCACAGATTATATACTGCATAGCACTTCAATAAATCACACAATCTGATACTACACAAGACTAATAAATAATTTTCTATGTTTATAAATGTAATAGAATAAAATATAATATATTAATAACAGTAAATGTTTTATATTATATTATTTTTAACATTAAGAATATATTTTTTATATTATTTATATATATAATATGTAATGTATAATAACATATAATTATATATAATGTAATTAATATAATAATATAATATAATATAATATAATATAATATAATATAATATAATATAATATAATATAATATAATATAATATAATATAATATAATATAATATAATATAATATAATATAATATGATATGATATGATATGATATAATATAATATAATATAATATATAATATATAATATATAATCTTTCTTCTAATAAGTCTGTGTTCTGACCCTGTAACTTTATTTCAGTATCTCTCAATTGGAGAAAACAAGGTTAAGGCAGGCCTTCCAGTGTTTTAGGCATACCTTCTGCTATGCTGGGTTGCAGCACCTGAAAGATGTGCCATGTAGGACATCCATAAAGTCTCCATATTGATTATATGAAGTTAATAAAATTAATGCACGTGGCAGAAAAATTCAGGCTTTACCAAAAAAAAAAGAAAATCCCAAAACCACAACTGAAAATGTTTTTGAAGCTTGCTGTTGTGGTGTAATGGTATGAAAAGGTGAGATTAATTTTTGATTTTTTTTGATCGGTTTGTTTTGTGCTGGTATTGGTTCAAAATAAATTTGATTTTCTCCCCCAGTTGCCTCTACAAAGCAAAGCCAAACCAAACAGACAAAGGAAAAGCAACTAGAAGTCACTTAGGCCCAGTCATCTAGATCAGGCCTCACTGGGAGACTATAAAAATACAGCGAGAGCAGCGTCCGGCGTGTAACTCTCCACGCTGCTCAGTGATGCTTGGAAAAGCCCAGCCTGTGTTCTCAGAGGGATGAAGATACACATGGGCTAAAGAGCTGAGCTTGGGATCTCTTCCAGGGGATGTTCCTAGAAAATTGGGCCTGTGGCAGAAGGATCCTCAGGACGTCACTCCGAGTCACAAAACACGGGAAGCGCGCACGTGGGGATTTGCAGCTGGTTGACTGTTTTTTACATCCAGGGCTGAGATGGACAATCCTGACAGGAGGGATATTGCCAAGGTCCCGTTTCTAGAGATCACAAAAGTTCAGTCTGAAATTCACATGTGAGCTTCCAGGGGGGGAAGTCTCGCGCTATGAATATTTCATTATCGAAGTGAGAAAACGTTTTCCCCTCGAGCAGATTTTGTCAGCTAGCACTTTTCATCTCCAGCCTTCGCTGCAAAATCCCAGGTTGAATTTCATGCTCCCTGAAATACGTTGAAGGAATTCCCCTCTGCTCGCCACAAAGTCACTCTCCGTGGTGGAGCATGGATGGAAGGCTGGGAAAAGAAAAATCAAAGATAATTAGAAGGGGAAAATGAATAAAATATCACTAAGAAAATTCCTGCTGTGGTGCATCAGGGAAATCAAGGAGAAAATCAGTACCTCAAAGAACACTTTTTCAACTTAGATTTTTCCTTGTGCAGGAAATATATAGCCAGTAACCCATGAATTAGAAGTAAATGGCTTTTAATATAACATGTATATGTAAAAACAACACTTAGTTACCTTACGATTCATACCTGAAGACTTCAAAACTCTTTCTTACTTTTTTTCCTGTCTCTTCCACTCTCACAAATGTAATATGCAATATTAAAAATGTCTATGCACCATTGCCAGCAGATGGACTGAAAACAATATTTGGTCAGTTGAGCACTTGCCTGACTATTTTACACACAATTATCTGGTCCGTATGAGTATTGCTGGTGCATGTATGTCCCAGAACATTTTACACACTGCAGCATGCAGAGTTTTAAAGGGAATTTCTGGAACGGACCAAGCTTAAATTTTCCATGTAGTTTGGTCTTTGAGGCAGTCTTGGATACAGGAGGTTTGCTCATTGAGACATTGAAACTGTAAATAGCTCATATCAACCTTTTTTTTTCCACTAGAGAGAGGGTTTTTTAATAATGATAAGCCAATAATTTTTTAAAGTTTTTTTTGGCTTCTTATATGTATATTTAAGAAAATGTTTTTATAAGCTTGAAACATAAAGTGATTGTATCAGATGTGGAGGGAACAATTCTAACTAAAATAAATTAAAGGATTTTTTATCTAGAAGAAAGATGTGCTTGGAGTGAAGTCTTACAGTGCATAAGTAATGCAAGCATCTGTTTTATCATTATCAGTTGTTTCGTAATTTATAGTTCAGTGCTCCTCATTTAGATTTTTTTTTTCATTTAAAACCTCTTCTAAGTCTTAACATTAAGAGTCAATAGGGTCAAACTGAACAGAGAAGGTGCATTTTAAAGAATAAAAATGAGGACAGCTATTACCATGAAAGAAATTTCAAGGAAAAAAACCATCCAGAGAGGAGGTGTGGCCTCCTCTGGAAATGTCTCCCATAGCTTTCTGTATGTATCAGGCACAGGAGAAATGAGAACTCAGAGCTCTTCCTCTTCTAATTTGCAAGTGATCATAAGGCCATTGGGAGCTGTCAGTTTTTGTAACATCCCTGGTATAATTACATTAACCTCATCTGGTGAAATCTGGTGAATGTAAATTACTTCTTCACTTAATAAGAGGATTTAATTAAAGTCGTTCTCAGTCATTGTGACAGATTTGTTAGGGAAGGTTTGATATTATATATATTTTAAGTGGTACTTGGGTTAAAAAAAAAAATGTTGAAAAGGAATTTTACATCTCAGTGGTTTTTAAGAATGAACTTCAAAGAAAGCAGGAAAAATAAGTATTCTTGTCCTCTCTGCAGCTATAAATGGCTGGGATCTTTAGTCATGGTAAATGAGAACAGGCACAGGGATTTATGAATTAAGGTATCAGCCAGCCAATTAGCTGTAGAAATAACATCCTTCCCCTCAGGATGGAGTCATCTCTTCCCAGTTATAGCAGCTCAAATGTCAAACACGTAGTAAACGTTGTGAGTGAGGAAAAACTCAGCACCTCTTTGCCTTATTTTAAACAGAAACACTTAGGTTTGTTTTGTCTCGGTTTTGTTTGTTTCTTTTTGAGTAATTATGTTATTTGATCACCCAGTGCAGTTTCCTGCCTCCTCTGACACTGACAGAGGTGGCGACAGGAGAGGGGGCCAAAAAGTTTTTTTTAAATGGTTTGAGAACACTTTAATGATTGGCTACTAATTCCCCCCCCATCACTGAATTTTTATATTCCTTTTTTAAAATACTTTACTACTGAACACATTTAGTAGTATTTATTTCCTTTAATAAACCTTGAGGTGATAAAAGACAAGAGAGACAACTATAAGAAGAATATCTTTAGCTCAACATTTTTAGCCTGACAGAAGATATATCACCTTTTTCATTTATTTATTTTTGAGCTGAACAACACTGTTCATAATTTTTTTGCAGATTATTTTTCTCAAAGCAACTTACTTTTTGCTAGAATATACTTAAATGTTCTTTATATAGCATTTTCCACCCTTGTTTTGTGAAATATTGCAAAAAAAAAAAAAAAAGGAAGACATAATAAGTAATTTCTTATTGAACTGACTACTTAACAGCTGGTCACAAAAACCTTTTGGCATCTCAGGGAATGCTTATGTGTCCAGTATTTTGTTTCACATCCCCACCCCTCCACCCCAGCCTGTATCAGTTGGTCTAATAAAACATATGACCATACCCTATGATCCTTATGTCCCTTACACCTTTGGAATATCAAAGCTAAATCATTACCACTCCTTTAAAAAGCACAATACTTTTAAAGTGCTTTAAGAACTCGGAAGTGCTTCTTTGCTGGAGAAAGAAGAAACACATTTGGAAAAAATAATGTGCTCTGGTGAAAAGATTCGTGATGTTATCGTTAAAATCTTACTGAAAAAAATAATAAAGCTTGTTTAATTACAAAACCTCCAAAGAAAGAAGCTTTTTGAAAAAAAACCCACACAAAGATAATAAGCCATAACTGGAATCTGACACTAGACCCTTTTCAGCTAGAAATAAGATGCAAATGTTTAACAGTAAGAGTAATTAACCATTGGAATAAGAGACATTAAGACGAAGACAGGATGTTTCCTAAGAGGTATCATTTACTTTAGCAGTATTTACGGAACTGGAAGCAGGAATTAATTCAGGGAAGTGCATCCATTAGATGCCATGGGTGAGTCAGCAACATCTCAGAAGCGGCAGCATCAATCTTCCCATGAAACTATCATGTAGCACTTTGTCTACTACAAGCAGATAGTTGACCACAGGCATTAATATCTGCCTTGCTCTGTATTGTAAAATGTCCTGAAACTAAGCTGATAATGACTTAAGAAATTCAGCTGGACTCTGAATCACACCACCTTCACCATAATTTTTCCTAGCTAGGAACACTTATAAAAAACAGGTTCCTGTCAGGCTTGTTAGCATCAGGTGATGGCTATATTAACAAATCTCTCTTATTTAAGGGTAGCTGTCTGCTTCTCCTCCCAGAATGAGGCATAAGTAATGCCATAGCAAAAAAACCCAAACCAAACAAACAAGGAAAAACAATCAAAAAAAGGGGAAATGAAGAAAAAGCAAGGCTGCTCACCCCATGTTACACTGTCTCAAGCAGAGGCCAAAAGTCTGCACTGTACCATTTAATATAAAATTTCTGGGGACCATGAAACCATCCATCTAATAAGAGTATTTTATCTACTGTTATTTTTGTTTTTTTGACAATATAAAAGGCATTCAGATGCAAAAGGTCTGAGGCAGTACCTTCCAATTCCTTCTGCTCCCTGCAAAGGAATTATTTTATATGCACGTACATCATCAATATTGTTAATTCGGGAATAAAATTACTTTCAGACTTCAGTAGCAATATTGATGCTTCCTTTTCTTTCTTGTAATCAGACAACTGACTTCTAACTGCAGCAACATGTGCAACTAAATAAGATTATGTTTGTAATTTCTGGTATTATTGATGAGTCTGAGTTCCCTTTAGTATGATACTTATAACTTTTATTCACGTTATTTCATTACCTGTAATGGAGGATAATCAGAAACAGGAACAAATAGTAGCTTTTTATTCTCCCTTTTTTTTTTAAAAAAAAACCAAGACTTTATCATGACAGTCGTTTTACTTTAACATCATCTTTCGACGTGAGATCATTGTGCTGAACATTACAGAGAAGTGCCTTGTGAAGGAGCAATTACCCTGACTAAATGGATTTCCAAGCAGATTCAAAGAGAAAGATAACAACAAGCAGCGAAACACACATTAGTGAAATAAAGCTAAATCAAATAAGGATTAGAAGATGCCGAATGATCCTCAAATAATGCAGTATTCTAACTGCTTAATTAAAAAATGGTTCTCATGCTCATGAGGTTGCGTTGCATTATAGTTCAGCCACAGGACACGAAAGGTTGACTGTCCCGGTTCCTCCAGCTGTGACCGTACCATAAATAATCAAAGGAGAGGCCATCATAACAGCAGAGGAGTTTGAGTTATGCCCTGTGTGCCATCACCCTGAGGATAAATCTGGAGAGAAATGGGGACCCTTGTCTCACAGCAGCCCTTGGAGGGATGGGGCTTGGCACAGACCGGCTTCATGCTGACTTGATGGCAGCAAGAGTGGCCGACTGTGGTGCTGCGTGGAGCAGCAGGGACCAAATCTTGTTGCACGCCAGCAAGCAAGGTCTGTGCTGGGATGTAAGACCTACTGAGTTCCATAAAATGGGTTGGATTGGAAGGGACTTTAAACATCATCTCGTTCCAATCCCCCTGCCATGGACAGGGACACCTTCCACTAGACCAGGTTGCTCAGAGCCACCCAAGCTGGCCTTGAACACTTCCAGGGAAAAGGCACCCACAGCTTCTCTGACAACCTGTACCAGTGTCTCACTACCCTCACAGCAAAGAATTTCTTCTTAATATCTAATCTAAGCCTACCCTCTGACATTCCCTCTTGTCCTATCACCACATGCCCTTGTAAACTGTTCCTCTCCAGGTTTTTTGTAGGCTGCCTTCAGGTACTGAAAGACCACAATAAGGTCATTCCGGAGCCTCCTCTTCTCCAGTTTGATGCTTAGGTTTTTCTCCTGATGAAATGAAATGCCCAACATTATCAACTTTAATGTACTGCACAAGTTTTGAAGCCTTGAAATCTGGTTGCTTGAATTGTAGTGTTCTGCAAGCATTTGTAAAAATGTCATACAGCTGAAGAAAGGGCTGCAAAGTTTCTTTCAGGTGGTCTAGGTGCCTGAAATGTAGAGAGGATAAAATATGGATATTAAAGCTCATTTAAGGAGTCCTCTTCCTTCTTGCTTCCCTCATGCCCACCAATCCCCAAGACAGAAAGGGAGAGATGTAGCCTCCACTTTAGCAACAAGGAAGGTTGGATGGCTGGCCTGAGAAACAATAGAAGAGAAAAGAATTTCTGAATAGAAATTGGGTCTAATAGCATATAGCACTTCAGAGAGTAGAAGTACAGTTTGGGACAACAGCCTGCTCTTATTCAGTTTTATTATTTTTTGATTCTGAGACTTTGGTTTGCCTAGCATGTAAGGAGTTTAGTCATGTCAGCCTTGTACTCAGAGCAGCTAAGCCTCCTGAAACAAAATGTCCAGGTGACAAGCAAGGAATTGGGAATTTAAGCTCCAAGACAAAGTCATGATTAATGCTCTAACTTCTCTGATCTTGGTTTGACTCACCAGCTACTGTAACAGAGGAAGGCTACTGGCTCCTCAGCCAACTCTGTCATCAGCTTCTTTTCTGGGGATTTTCTTGAAAGACTGCTGGATTGGTCTGATGTTGCAAGACACTGGCAGACCACATAACATCTGTGTGACCTTGGTCCAGGTTTAGCAGAGAAGAGAATGTCAAGAGGCCCTGCCCAGCCACCAGTCTCACTGCAAGTTTAAAACCCAATTTGTTATTAGAAGCGATGGGAATGAAAGTCATGCTGTACCCTGAAGGAGAGGCAAAAAGTTCTCAAACCAAAGAAACTTAAGAGATTTATGCAGCTGACTTAAAGCAGGGCTAGGCTTTTACACTCGCTGTTAATTTACACAAAACAGCTGTTCTGTAGTCATAATCAGGAAGCGTTAGGATGCATTTATAAAATTAGACTTTGGAATACACTGCAAAACCTCAGAAGTGAACACTCAAAACACTAATTATTCAGTCACTATGAAACTGTGTTCACTTCCAAGAGAGAACATTTTGTTTGACATGCCAGCTCAAGGCTTCTGTGTACTTGGCTACGCCGATCCTTGTGAAATTACATACATTGGAGGTTTGAATAACATACAACAGATTAGCTAGGAATTGGAAAGCATTGTTTGAAAATTAATTTCTGACTACAAAAGGCTGAGCTGCGTTGGCAGGCATCCTTGGGTTTGACAACTGATGCACAGAGGGCAGGAACAAAACACTTTTTTTTTTTTCCTGGAGGAAATTCTCAAAGGGAGTTCTCCAAGAAAGTGTTACAGAAAGTACAATAATGACAAAGTAGTAACTACATCTCGTTATCAGTGTGAAAGCCAGAAGAGAATTAATTAGAGTCTGTTCTCATTGTTGTTTATGTCACAGTGACTTGTAGACTCCCTTAACAATCCACATCCACAGTGTGCATGGCACTGCATTGACACAATATTGTGCATGGCTCTGGGAGGAAAGGAGGGAGGGAATTCGCTCAGGACCTCCTCAGCAGCACTCAGCATCTTGCAAGATTGGCTCAAGTTATTTACCTGAAGTGCCATGCTTAAAACAGTGTGATGCTCTTTGCATATCTAAGCACTGATTACCAAAATTTGACTCTAAAATACTTTCATTTGTCTAATCAAAAGCATTTTTGCATATTGAAACCCCATTTTTGCAGCTGTCACGTGTGCTAAAAGGAGTTTGGTGAGAGAGACAAAGGAAAGGATGCTAGAGGAAAGGGATGGATTTTTGTTTACTATTTTCCAGGATACAAACTTCTTCCTCTGCAAACCTTATTCCTTCACTTAACCCTCCCATGTGAGCAGTTTAAGCCACTGTTCTCCTGAGATAGGAGGACGACTTCTGTAACATATTTTAAGGGACAACTTTGAAACAGACAGAACCCTTTAATGTCCCAGATTCCATGAAAGAGCATTGATGTCCCGAAAGATACTTTCCTGCGTTATTGATCTTCCCAGGTTTTAGTGGAATCACAGAATGAACATGAGTTTAAACTTTATTTTAAATTTAGAAAACTGTTGAGTCTACAAAGGCAGCGTTCTAAATTTTTAGCTACTTAAAATCCAATCTCCTTACTTCTAGCCTTCCCAAATTAACAGCTATGCACAGCCTGGCACCACTCCATTCAACTCCTCCAGTGACGTGTCACCTCCTGATCAAATGGCACTCACATGGAGTGCCACCTCATTCCACCACAAAATGTATTCAACCACTGTATAAGAATTCTTAAACAGATTAGTTCAATACACTCCTTCTGATAAGCCACATGAAAAGGTTTCAATAAATTCAAGGAAGAACCTTTTCTGAAGACCAGAGGATGAAAGAAATTAATTTTGACATTAATAATAAGGCATTGCTAGGTGTTTGCTACTTTGAAATATTTTGCATGTGCATATACATTAGAAGAACTGGTGATCCATGCTTTTCAGTGAGTTTTGGTATCCAAACCCTATGTCTAACCCCTATGCAAAAAATAAGTTCAGTAATAATGCCAACAGGTGATAATTACAATAAAAAAGTTGTTGACTTGGACATCTCAGTCCTGCTTAAATACCATTGAACTTGCTAAACCCAAGATGAAAATTCTCAAAAGTCTAATTTTTATCCTGTCAGTCCTTGCCCATTAAGCTTCTGTCCCTTCAATTCATTTGTGATGAAGTTCTGCCTTTCCCCAAACCCTCTTCTCTCTGGAGCTGAGCAGCACCAGCTGAAGGAGGAGGTGGATGGGGCACCTGCCATCCTTTTCTACAAATCTTGATGCTCAGGGTAATCACTGGATGGGGTGGGATGTGTGTAGGAGATTTCAGCCTATGAATTCCACCTTTTAGGCACCACACATTAGCCTACAGTGTCCTCCTGAAACAGGTATCCACCCTCCAGCCCTTTCACTGAAGCTTTCCCTTAAATAATGAAGATTATCTGGGAACAAAGGGATGCAGGAACAGCATGGAGCAAAAACCTATGTGGTGTCATAATTCCAGCCACATCAGAGGGAGCAGTTCCCGACTTTCTTTCCAAACCCAGTCAAGGGTTGTCTGTTGTGGGTCCTGCTGGGACCCTTGAGTAGACTCTGGGCTCCCTGTGCCCGGGCACACACACACAGGGCTGAACTGTACGTGTCCTTTTCCCTGAGCTCAGATTCTCAAGGACACCAAAACAGATCTGATGCTGGCATTTTTCATAATGCAAATCATCAGCCGCAGTATTTCTTTTTAAGTATCCAGTCGCTGTCGTTCCTTTTGGAAGTGGTGACTAACAGGCAATAGCCATCAACATGAATTAACTTGATATTAAAGCAGCTCTCAAGTGGGGCTCCAGAAGTGTTCGTTACAGATACAGCAGTATTAAGATGTTAAGGCAAGTCATCCATTGTTTTAAAGCAATGTGACAACCTATTCACTCTGCTTGTTACATCACCTCATGTTGTTTCAACATGTAACTGTAACAGAACCTTAAAAATAAAAGAGAAAAAAAGAAAAGTTATTGGTAACACTAATTTCCCTGTTCTTCAAAATTTATCTTGGAGAGGTTTTTCACATAATGAGATATTGATTCACTGCATCAAGATCACTTATACACTCAGACAGAAAACTGGAGACAAGATCCTTTTCTTTGAATAGACATCATTCCAGCAGTTTGCACTGTAGGAATTACATCTGTGAAGTTCTCTGTATGTTCTCACATTACACTCTGGTACATTTTACAGTGACACTGGGATGGGTTTTATTACATTTCCTGGTGGCGTATTTCTAGAATTTAAACATAACTACTTCAGAGAAATTTACATTCACATGGCATATTGCAACAAAATAATAAGGTTTTATGTTACTATAGTATTTTGTATCATATAATAAAGAGCCATATTGTCAAAAGCACAGCACCTACAGTTGAGGCTAAGTTCTCAAAAGAGCTCAGTTGTCCCTTTGGGTGCACAGATTACTCTTTCTTTTTTACATTCCCTCCTTTTTTAGGACAGGCTTTAAAATCCTGTTCATTGGGTTTTGGTATATATTTAGGATATTGACTTCTCAAGATCATGATGTCCAGTAACAAACACTTTTGGACCTGAAGATGAAGTTGGGGCAACAGCAGAGTTGTGTTTATCTAATTATTTACGAGTAGGAAATAATACACTGAAGTTGAAGGTGTGAAAATTGGGAAGGACATAAGATAGGACAGAATGAGTTAAGATATGAAAAGATCCTTTTTTTTTCTAGATAAAATGACATTTCAAAATCAGTTATGTGTCTAAATGGCATAGTTTATTTCATATGAATTGACCAAAGGATCTAAGTGAGAGTAGTCATCAAAACTGCTCTGTAATTACCTTGGAAAGATACAGCCTGTCTATTCACATTAAAGGACCAAAAACCTTTTGCATGTCTGATAAATTAGCTTCATGGTTAAATGCTTTGAGGGGGTTCCTTTTTCCCCTTTATATTTTATATTACTATAAATTGCACTTCAATGGATCTCTTTCAACTACTTTTGGTCTTGGAAAATGGCCATTTGAAATCAGGGGAGCTGGAAAGAGATTGGCATCCCTTCACAGGCAGATCCAATCTCCTAGAAGTACAAACATTTAGACTTCAGAATAAAATATGAAATGTCAGTGTCTCCCACAGGATAAGATTCAAGGAACTTTTCAGGTTAATTTAGAAACATCTCAAATAAGTGTCCAAACTAAAATATTAGAGATGCACGTTTGTTCAGTACACAAATAATTGATATTAAAATTAATACTCTTTAAAATCATGCTGCTTGTAAGGGAATTAATAATCAGGATTACTTTAAGGTTTGTATCAATTTTTTAAACTTTTTTTTTTTACCCAAATTCTAGGACATAATTATGAAAAATAACTATGGACTTTTTCTTAACAAAAAAGGAAGCACTGTGAGTCAGAAGATCTGGCTCTGGCCCCAGATACATCCTGTGATTAATTGCTCTGAATGCATTCTCTGTGTATCAAGGTTCTTTTCCTCTAAAATGGGAATACTTACCTAACTCTGAATACTTCAGGTTTTGGACAGCAGTTCAGATTCTTAGCGAGTAGTAACTGAGGGAACACCTGTGCACATTCCCTCAGCATTGTTTGTGATTCACGGTGATAAATATAAATTAATGCGTTTTTTAAATAGTGTGAAATGATTGTCGTTAAAATAGTTGTCTCATTCAGACTTATTCTTCAGGCACTTCAGTATACACTAGGAGAGAAAAAACTTTCAGTTCCCTGCAAACTCAAATGTTAATTTAATTTCCTGAGCATGTCTTGCAAACACATCTATTTCACATTCAGGTCACAGCTCGGAGCACACCTTTCTGGAAGCTTCTCTTGAACAGCTTTTCGTGTGCTCAAGCCATCACTGCCCATCAGCCAGCCCTAGACCTCCCCCTCTCACGAGCCCCACGGAGGGGTGCAGCAAGAAGGGGACTTGTCTGAAGAGAGCTGTTTTGCTGAGTTCCATTTCACACAGCTTTCCCACCCGATGGGAATTCCACCTCGTTGTGGGTTTACTCTGGCTGGATCTCAAACCCCCACAAAATTGCTAAAAGTTTGGAGAGGTCACACAGGCAAGAGAGACACGATGTGAGGATAATATTAAATTTATTGCTAACAGGATAGAAACTAAAGAGTAATAAAATAAACAGTCTTAAACACACTTTCTAACCACAGCTCGGCCCCCTGCATCAGTGCAGGAGGAGAAGTCCCCTCTTTACTCTCAGGGTGATAGCTCTTCCAAATCTACCACACTTGAGAGCCCCTCTTCCATTATCTCCAGGGCAACAGCTCTTCCAAATCTGTCACACCTGAAGGTCCCTCTTCTATGGGGTGTGGGGGGGTCTCTGCACCCCGATGGTCCTTCATGGGCTGCAGGGGGACAACCTGCCTCACCACGATCTTCATCATGGATTACAGGGGAACCAAAGCTCTGAGTCCTTCCCCTGCTCCGTGGGGTCCCTCCCACGGGAATAAGTTCTCAGGGGACCTCTCTAAGTTGGGTCCACCCCTCCCCCAGGCCGCAGGTTCTGGGTTGCAGCTCAGTCTCTATGGTTTTTCATGGAATACAGTCTCTGACAGAGGGTATTATACCAGCGTGGATTCCCCACAGGGCTACAAAGTCCTACCAAGAATAAACTGCTTCAGCATGGCTTCTCTCTCTCTCTCTCTCTCCAAGTTACAAATTTTCCAAAGGACTTCGCTCCCTCTTAGTCCTCCCAGGGCAGGACAGTAACCCTGGGTGCAGCTGCCAGGACACACCTCTTGTGCCAACAGACTTTGGAAGGTGTCGAGGAGCAGGAATGAGCACCTCTGCGTGCTGGAATACACGACACTGCCACAAAACACCCTGGCAAATGCCATTTGGGGAACACGCTCAACCACCAGCACTTACATAGCAAAGCAAATGTAAATGCTAAAGTAGAGCCTCACCCGGGGGCTCTGCAGCCTGGGGCAAGTGGCACACAAGGAGAAGGACTTGAAAAGGGTTTGTAAAAAAGAAGGAAAATTACTTTTTACACAGGCAAATAGCGATAGGGCAAGGGGGGGAGAGTTTTAACCTAAAAGAGAAGAGATTTAGATTAGAATGTAGGAAGAAGTACTTTACTCAGAGGGTGGTGAAGCACTGGACCAGGTTGCCCAGAGAAGCTGTGGATGCCTCGTCCTTGGAAGTATTCAAGGCCAGGCTGGATGGGGTTTTGAGTAACCTGGTCTATTGAAAGGTGTCCCTGCCCATGACAGGAAAGTTGGAACTAAATGGTCTTTAAGGTACTTTCCAACCTGTTCTATGATTCTATGAAGGAGAAAGCCCCTATGAAAAAACAAAAGGGCAATCAGAGCTTCTGAGATTTTCCTAGAGCAAAAAAGCAGGTGCTGAATCTGCACAGTATCCTGTCAGCTTTATGAGAGTTGTGCATGCAGAGGGCACTTCTCACACATGAATATTGCAGCCACGGGATCAGTATCACAATACATTTTATCACACCTTAAATGCTGTGGCATAAACCAGTGACTTCTGGAGTAGTGTATTTCTTCTTATGTCCAGTGTTGGTTGACTGGCAGTAAAGAATATAAGATCTGATATTAGCTATTATTTGAAGACAAGAATTTTTTTGGTGGGTGTTGGATTAAGTTTCAAGTGGGAATTGGAGCTTTTTGTAACTATGAGAGAGTTTGATTTAAACTACAGGATGTGTGTAAAGGTCATAAGAGAAAAATGAGGCAACTGTAGATTATGTATTATTTATGGATATGGAGGGGAATAAATATTCATAATTCAAGGAAAACAGATAACATGGGGCTAAGTTATTGAGTGTTGTCTACTAAGAAAAAGAAAAAGTCCTTTTAAATGAAGAGAGATTATTCCTTCCCGTATGTGTAAAGACAGTTAGAAAAGTGTGATTTGTTTGACTGTGACTCATCCCTTCAACATTTGACGGATATGAATCAGATGACCTTCCCCTGGGAGCATATGCTGAAAACAAACTGAAGTTTCTGATTGTTTAGAAGTCTTCAAAGATAGTTCTTGCAGTCAACAGGATCATCTTCATTTAGTGCTCATTTTTGTTGCTTTTTCCATTTCTTATCCGCCCCAGTCAAAAAGTATTATTCCCTGATAATGACTTATTTCTCCAGAACAGAATGAACAAGGTACTTAAACAGACAGTGTACTGGACCAGAGGATGGGAAACCATGGAAGGAGAAGGACTCCAGCTGAGCGTGTTGATGGTTGACTTGACACTACTGTGCCAGAAGAGGAACATCTGGGGGCACCAAGTCTGTGTGAGAACACTTGAGCAAACCAGTAAATTGCCCTGTGAAAAGGTCTGATCTTCAATTCATGGACACGTCACTTACTGAGAAGTCTCCCTGAAAACCTATTTTAATTTTTATGAAATGTTCTCCATCCACCTAATGGACAATGACGAAGTTGATTCGTAACCACTTCAGTTCCTCTGAGGCGTTTAATTGACCTCGGGAAGAGGTCAAAGAGTCAGAGCAAGGAAGCTGCCAGTAATGAAAAAAATATTCCTTTTATTCCCACAGTTGCTGTTTTGTCTTTTACACTTTCTGAAAGTCAGCCTGCCCTAGTCAATAAATCTGATTACAAGTCAACCGCAGAAAATCTGAGACTCAGCTTGGTATCTCCCACAGCTGTGAAGAATGCAGCTGTGGGCCTGAAGAAGTCCGTGAGAACAACAATTTACATGCAATAGGCCACTCACAAGCACTTCCATAGGGTTACTCATATCTGTGTGGCTCTGGATATATACCTTGCTCTGGAAGAACTAAATCCCAAACTGTCCCATGAACTGCAAAAGGCTTTCCAGCTCCATCAGTGACATTTTATATCCTCTTGGTCATAAAAGGCAATGTGTTCTTCTGCCTTAGTTAACTTAAAAATTAAGATCTACAGAAACTGAAGCAGAGCCTAAACAGATTTCATGACTATGAATGGATCCAAAGTGCTGACGTTTTTCTCAGAATGCTGGAGGGAAATTTGAAAGCAAAATTTCAAATTTTGAAACAAACCTAAGAGAAATATGGAGGTCTAATGAAATTGGGAGTTTGTGATGAAACGTGGCCAGGGAAATGAAGAAACCCTGCTTGTACTCACCCCTGCCAAGGCCTCCCGCAGCGGACCAAGGGCTCCACGTAGCTTTTGGGCATCTGCAGTTCCCATGGAGGTTTGCTCAGCCTCTGCTCATTGGTGCAGATGCTGCACAATCTAATCTTGGCTGCACTTTGGCAAAATTACAGGTGCCAAATAACAATCTCTGTTATCTGAGTGCCTGAAAGGAGAAATACAATGCAGGTAGAAGAATTAAATTGTATACAGCGCTGGGTGTAATAAGATGCAAAGGAGAGAGGACTATTTTGGCTAATTTCACAGGGAAAATATACCTCACAGTGAGATGCCCTGGACTGTATC
Organism: Pseudopipra pipra; assembly: GCF_036250125.1. NCBI lineage: Eukaryota > Metazoa > Chordata > Aves > Passeriformes > Pipridae > Pseudopipra > Pseudopipra pipra. Next base: position 1,770,971 of record NC_087554.1, read on the forward strand.
CTCCCTCAGCTCTGAAGGATACAGAAACATCTGTCTTACTTGAGATATTTTAAATTGAATTGAACAAAATATCAACAAAGGTGCTCTGGGAAGTAGATTTCTTCAAGCAGGAAGATGTACAAATGTGAGAGTTCTTCACTAAGACTGATGGGAAAAAGAGAGATACGTAAGATTTAACAACAAAGAGGCTGGTTAATGAATTATTGCAACAAAATTAACAGGGATTTTCCACAGCTTTTCAGAAATGAGAAAGCACATTATTAGTTTTTCATCTTTGACAATTCATGCTAGTACGAATCCCAGAGCATCACTTTGTTAGCCCTGTCTCCCCTCCTTTTCGACAGATTACAGCAGTGCCTCAGCATGTTGCTAGAAGCTGATGAGGTCTCACAGGAAGCCCAGAAACAGAGTACCAGAAGAGATGGGGAAACGTATAAATAATTTACAGCCAAAATAGTGTTGAAGGGACTTCTTAAATTAAGATTCAGGATATTCAAAAGCAACGATTTGAAACGTAAAGATAAAATATTAAATGACTGGTTTCCTTTGCCTTTCAGTTCCTTGTGTCCACTTTCTACATTGCCTTTTGCTCCCTCCCACTGTGTGGCTGAACTCCAGAGCAAGACTAAAGCTTTTCATAATAACAAAACATCTTCTAGAAACCTCCTTAAGAGGAGCCTTGATTGTGCAGATAGGAGGGTGTTCCTTGTTAAAGAGAGAATGAATGTTTACATTGGAAGATTACATTTACATTAATGCAAAACTAACCCAATCATTAAATATTTTTCCACAGATACAGTATTTGGTTGATGTAACTGCATCTGTATCTCCATCTTCCAGTAACATCCTAACATTCTGCTGCTCTGCACAGCTGACAGCTACGTGTTACATGTGGAAGGGCAGCAACATAATTAGGTTTCTGAACCTGACAAAACTATATAAGATATATTCAGCTTCTTCCATCTCTGTTTATCCAGTTATTTGGGATGCAGTAGCACTTGCAGAAGAAAAGACTCCCCTTTCTCACTGGGTATGGAATAATATCACTGGGTATGAAATAATATCAAGAGCTCCTTTTAGCCCATTTGCTTTGACAGAGACTTGCCAGAAAAAGGTTTACCTAGAGAGATTGTTGAAAAAAGAAACCCAAGAGTAATGGACTCAGCATAAAACTCACACACTGCAACATGTTGCCACTAGGACACTAATCATGCAATAACTACCTAATCATGCAGTAATCAAGAAGGATCTTTTAACCAGATGGCCCTTGAAGCGAGCGTTATTGACAGTAACAGATTTTGAGACTGTATACTAGCAAACACCACACAGTTCTGGGTTTGATGTTGTCAAACTGCTACCCAACCATAGTGATTGTCAGTGGTTTGACACAAAGGAAGGTGGAACTCTTCCAGACAGGGCCCAGGCAGGGGTCGATATAGAGCGTGGACTTCTACTTGTAGTTGTTAGTGCAACTGCAGCTTGGGAGCCCAGTCTGCTCATTTTATAAAGTGACACTCAATACAAAGAGATAAAGCAGATACCTACATCTATGCATACAGCATAGATGCCTACATGCTCAAAAGAAAGCAGTGACCTTTTGCAGCAACAGGCTCAAACTCTCTCACGTGGTGAGAAGTGTAGATAAACCAGGAGAACAAGCTCCATGTTTGGTTATTTTACTCCTATAATTCCTACTCACTTGCTCATCTAGACGTAGCCCAGCTCCTTCTTCTTGTAAACACCCAGTAAGGCTTGTATTTATATAAGAATATCTGGATCTAACCAAGAAATTGGGTTACAAACCTACATGCTCACACCCAACACCAAAAAAGAGGCACAGGATTCACAGGAAACTCTTCCCAGACACATCAGCAATCACTGGACCTCATCCTCTTGCAAAGTCCCATACAAGTAGCTTGGGAGTTCAGAGAAATATCAGTCTCTCATTTATTTATTGGCAAGCACCAGTAGCCTAATCAGACCATTTAGAAGGACTGTGATGAAGCATCTTCCAGAAAAAGTGTAGTGAGAATTACTGCTCCAGTTGCTCTTCGGTGGCAGACATATTATTTCTTAGCCAGGCAGAATTTACCCCACTCCCTGCATTAGTAAGGCACTGAAGGTCACTTGTAGTCCCCAAGAATGAGTCCATTACATACTTGAGTGCCACTTCTTAAGTATCTGACTCTCTGTCAGCCACCTGAGGCAGGGTGAGGGGATCAAGTTTATTTCTGCTTTGTGAATAAGAAACTGATTAACCTTTCATTTTACTTGTTGTAAAACTTGGCACCTCTACTGCCAAGCAGTGCTGGACAAACACAACAACTCTTACATAATTGCTTAAGTACCAAATGAGGCTCAGCTCACAGGCAGTCTCTGTTGGTGTTAGGTTGAAACACTGAATTAGTTTCCATTACTTCAGGAGATAAATCACCATTGTTTCCATGCGAGAACTGTCTGAACAACTAAATCAAGCTCTCTTCCACAGGCTTTAGCTTATACATGGTCAATTTGTTGCACTTTGAGCAACCTGGTCTAGTGAAAGGTATCCCTGCCCAAGGCATGGAGGTTGGAACTGAATGATCTTCAAGGTTTTTTCCAACCCAACCCATTCTACGATTCTTATTTTACTTTGAATTATAGGAACACAAATAACTAAACAGGAGCATGGCTGATGAGAACTGAAGCAAGCCCAATGAAAAAGAGGAAAACTACATTGTTCCTATTGAGTTCTCTTGGAAAGTGAGAAAATTCCTGCACCCCTGCTACCACTTCCTTTGCTAACCAAGACAAGTAAAATGGTTTCTAAAGGGTCTTTCTTAAGGCAAAGGCTGGGTTTGCCATGGAGTAGAAGATTGTATTCAAAAAGCTTTTGGCAGATAGCACAGTTAGGAGAGTGCAGGAGGAGAATTCACCCAATTACTGACACTCTGGAGTGTCAGACATGCAATAGTGAAGTTGTTTTACAATATAATTAAAAAGATATACCAATAGACTGCAATTTGAGCCCATGTCATGAGAGGTTAGGGAGCACACATTGAATCCAGAGTCAGATGGAGACATGGTATTGAAGATGGAAATGGTAGTGGCTTAAGATTATATTGAATTTGTTTAGAAGGAGGTTTGAGCAAGAAATGTGAAGTGAATAAAAAGAATTAATGTTTGATAAAGTAAACTCATAACCTCCGAGGGCATAAAACAATCACAAGCAGCTTCCAGAGGTCAGGAAGTTAGTTTACACAACTCAAGCCACGTCCATACTGTCCAGCAAAGGTGAACTCTTAACTGGAGTTAGTTAAATTGAGTAAATATCCTGGCAAAGACGAGGCAGTTTATAATTTCCCCGTGAATCATCGAGCTGAAGTGAGGTTTCCTATGCTGTGAGCTTTTGACTCAACCTGGCAAATCATACAAAAATTACATCATGCTTCACTGTCAGTACATCGTCTACCTGAAATTAAACCCCCCAACTTTTCACAAAGAAAAGACAAAGCTCCATGTGAAAGACAAAGAGGTGGCTTCTGCAGGGATCGAGGTAAGTATTAATCGGTCTAGTTTTTAAATTCTTAACCAGATGTGAGTGCCCACACAAGCACATAAGTTTTGCATAAAGCCAGCTTTGGAAAAACCTAGGCTTTACTTTCAGTTTTGCTGACAGTTCAGTGTGAGATCACCAAGTCATTTACAGCTTGATGGTTCATTGGAGATTAAGGTTCCCCTAACCTGCTAACTTCGAGTAAAGACATTTCTTCTGGTGTAAAATAGTAAAAACGGGGAAGCAGCCTGCATTTAGTAAGTATAGAGACAAAAGATGTTGTTACTACCATCTGTGGCCATCTAGTATGGCATGAGGGTGCCAAACATTATTTTAGGAACAGGTATCTACAAGAAATATTATGAAGTAATGGTGAAACGCTTGGCTAGAAAGCACTGATATTGGCATGCTGAGCTGTGTAAAACTAAAAACTGGAATTACAGCAAATAACAGGGCTGTCTAAACAAATATGGACAATGAGAAACTATGCTAGTCTCAAGTATTCAGAAATCTCTAATCAGATGGTAAAGGAAATCACAGAAGTCACTTAAAAATTCAAGCATTCTATCAAGGAATAAATGCTCAGTTCTAATTCACTTCTAATTTTCTGCACATGTAAGCAATGTTTTTTAGCTTTTACTGAATTCCCGAGTGCCAAAACTTCTAAAAAAAATTATAACTGATATCCTCATGAAGTTTCTTGATTCTGGCACCTCATTTGAAAGTTTAGGCATCAATATTCCGAGTTTTGCCTTAAAACTGACCCCTGTCAAACCAACAGGTGTATATTAACACTGTGGAGTCATGCTTTTCCAACCTGAGGTTAGAAAACAAAATAACCTCACTCAGATATAAAAATAAAATAAAATAAAATAAAATAAAATAAAATAAAATAAAATAAAATATAAAATAAAATAAAATGTTAATGGTTCCCTCCGAAAAGGGAAAGGAAGCCTCATTCTAACTTTTGATGCCCAGTTTATGTCCTAATATCTCTCATTTCTTTCTGTAGAAGAACCCTGAAACTGGAGCTTTATTCACAGTCAGAGCTTTTATCCAAACTCTTTCACTCTCTCAAATATTGCAACATCCTACCCTGATGAATGCAGCCTTGCCCCACTGATCTCTACCCTGAATGATCTACCAAGATAATTTTTCTGACCTGACTGCCCATGTTGCTCCACCTTTGCATTGGTTATATTAGATACAACTCTTATTTCCAGCCAGAGTGTCAAACCTAAGCTGCTCCCTCTGACTGCTCTGTTTGCCTCTCTGTGTGCCCATCAGCTTTTATTCATTGAAGAATATCTGCTGCCATTTACCACTGGGGATATTCTTTTTTCATGCTGCCTACAAAACCAGAAGGTGGACTGCCAATGTGCCTAATTCCAGCCTGCTTTGCTGACCAGCACTGCCTTGTATCTTGCTATAGGCATTCATAGAAATATTAAGGTTGGAAGAGCCTTCCAAGATCATTATGTACCACGCCATCTCACCTTGCAAGCATTTTGGGGCAGGGTTTTTCTCTCTGTTGTGTATTATACTGGTTTTGGGTCCTGTCCCATTAAAAACTGCTGAGCACTGCCATCACAGAAAATATATGTAATAACAATAAATTATTTAAGGGAGCCTACCGTTAAGTAACTGGAGACTTCCAGAACACAAACTGATGCAGTAATGTGATAATAGGTAATGCTCTGTCCTCTACTGGAGACCAGGGCAGAGGGTAGCTCCAACACCATCACTCTCACCCAGAGTGGGCATAAACAGCTTTATGCAGTAATGCCTGTAAACCTTTTAAAATCCCTTGCAGAGGGTTCTGTAGGAGCTCAAAATGCTTGGTGCTTTTTAAGGACAGGCAGCAGTTGGAATTCATTAGTTGTGTGCTTTCTGTTTTCTACCTCGAAACACCGATCCATTCAGAGTGCAAGGCCAGGCAGAACATATTGGGTCTCCCTGGGAAAGGCATGCACCTGAAACAGAGCCAAACTCTGCACAGATGTAGCTTCTGTTCAGCAAATACTAATTTTGCAAAATGCATAAATAGACTACTTTAAAAATCATAATTGTGGCCACAAATCCATAGTGAGGTTTCGATGCTAAATTACTATCTAAATGTATATTTAGTGCATATCCTCCAATGCTTGAAATCTGTCTGCCACATCTGATACTTCTTCCTCAGAGCATTTTTCATAAGTATTATTAGGAAGAACTTAAAAAAGCAATAAAAAAATCTTTTACGTTGATAGAGAAGTGCATGTTTTTGTGATTAGAGCAAAGTTAACAGGCACCAAAGAGTTGAATGTTTTAATTGCAGCAAAATCCTTTGGTCTTAAATTTACTTGTCTTTCTAGGGGATGAAAATAATCTTATATTGCTTTAACACCTTACTCTTTTTTGAGACTCTGATGCTTATAAAATGGACTCCACTGCTTCATTTGGGAAAAAAAAAAAAGAAATAAAACACACCCTGCATAGCTACAAAAAGCAGAGGCTGAAGTTACAAAGTTCTTAAGACTGAGAACTCAATCTCATCTTTAGCTTCTTGGCTTACATTTAGTCTTCAAACATTCACCATGTTTCTTAGATATTTGAACTTTGGGATTACAGTGTGAGTTAAGATCCTGCAGGGCCTAAGACTGAAAATCATTTCCCTTGGAAACACACTTACCTCAGACTGTCATTTCTCCTTGTATGGAACTTCTTGTTGAGCTTCTTTCTTCAGCCTTGCCAAACTGGAACTTGAGCAATGCTGAGATGATGATATTGAGATGATGCTTTACTTAAATCTAGTTAGGGTAAATTAAACTTGAAAGGAGAGAGGTGTAGGATGCTGCGCCAAGTAATTTGCTCGAAGTACTGAGCAGGTAAATGAAACACCTGTTAAAACCAGGTGCATATTAATCTTTGAATGGATGTGCATAGTCTTCATGGATGTGCCATTATGTCCTCCGCATGCTCAGGTAAAACAGTGTCATGGTTTAGGAAAGGAATTCCCAAACTTAGTGCTCCCACTAAAAAGACCACAGGCTCTCCCCTCCCTGCAGCTCTCCCATGGGAGGCTCAAAAGGCAGAGATCGTGCATTGAGATAAGAACAATTTATTGGGAACAGCAGTGGGATAAGAAAAAGAACAGTAATGCAACAATACCAATAACGAAAGTGTACAAAAGAGAGGGTTATTCCCACGCCAACATGCTCACCACAGACCCCGAGACAATGAACAAATGGTGGATGGTTCTGGCCCTCCCTCCACCCTTCCTCAAGCAGAATTGCAGAATCGCAGAATCGCAGATTGGGTAAGGCTGGAAAGGACCACTGGAGGTCATCTAGTCCAGCCTCCCTGCTCAAGCAGGCTCCCCTAGATGAAAGGCAAGAGAGGTTTGTAAAGAAAAGCACCATCCTTTCTGACTGACCGGTGTCTCTGGAAGGAAAGCTCTCCACCTGCAAACCTTCTTCTTGTGTCCCACAGCACAGCTCTGACTGCACCAGTGGAATGTCACTGGTTCTAAGAGCAATGAGCCTGACAACTAGTTAGTCCTTAGCTGAAATCAACAGCTACACAGTTACTAATTTCAAACAAAAAAAAATTAAATAACTACTAAAGAACCTAAAAATGCAGGCTGGTTCTTTTCTCAGTGATCCTTAGTTTTTCATGCCATACTTTTACAGCCTGGAGATAAAGGTACCCAGCTGTTTGCTGCTTGTTGTATTTGGGGTTATTCTTTTTATTCTCCTAAATCTGCCAAATAAGTTAATAATATAAAACCTAGTCTTCTAAAGCATTCAAAATTCATCAAGATATTAAGCCTTTCTGTATGTACTACCTCCCAAATACTAACACTTGTGCCACACTGCAGTTCCATTGTAACCATTTAAATGCAAGTGTCCCATAAATTTCTTAAAATTCCATAGCACTGGGATCAAAATTTAGCTGAACAAAACTTCAAAACCTGGAGAGAAACAAGACCCTTCCTTCTTCTTGGAAGCCAGAAGCCCTTGTCGCCTACAATGACTGAGATGGTATCAAATAACATCAGTGTCTGACAATGTCTCCTCTTGGCTATTGCAAAAAAAAATTACCCTTGTCCTTGGACAAGGCCATTGAGCACGCTGTGGTGGGAGCAAGCTGAGGAAACCATAACCTTTACTCACTTCATGCAGTGGAGTCGTCACTGCACGTACCCACCTGCATTAAACCACTTCCTCCTCCCACTAATTGATGCCTGTGTCAGAGAATAGAATCTCTTCATGGATATGAGATTGGAGTGCTTGGAGCCTGTACCTGCATGCAAGGTGACAGAAACCTGAAATATGTGGGCTTATGGAAGTCCTGGGTGTTTGAGATGGAGAGGATGTGGACATCACAAGCGTGTGGAGCGGGGATAACCCACAGACAAGTTACAGAGGGTGCCAGCACTTGCCTGGTATCCAGCAGAGAAAACACAATCCTGACTGGTGGCTTCAAGCTCCATTAGGTGCCCATTAGGCAGAAAGCCAGAGGAAGACCACAGCTGCTGAAAACCATGAATCAATCCCATTTCTAACAAAGGCAGCCAAACGTGTAGCCATACTCCCCTACGGCTGAGGAACAAAAGTTAATCCCATGCTGGGAAATAAGACATAGAACTTTCTCATGAAGAGAGCATCGTGTAGATCACTTGCAAAGGGATCTAGATAGACTGGAGCATTGGGCCATGATTAATGGGATGGAATTTGACAAGTCCAACTGCTGGATTCTGCACCTGGGATGGGGTAGCACTGGGCACAGGTATAAACTGGGAGAGGAGTGGCTTGAGAGCAGCCCTGCAGACAGGGATCTGAGGGGCTGGTCAGCAGCAACTCTATAGGAGCCAGAGTGTGCCCTGGCAGCCAGGAGGGCAAACCTCATCCTGGGGGGCATCAAACACAGCTCAGCCAGCCAGGAAAAAGAGGTGATTATCCCCCTGAGTTCAGTGTTGGCGTGGGCTCGAGTGCTGTGTGCAGTTCTGGGCCCCACAATCTGGATGTGAAGGTCCTTGAATGCATCCAGAGAAGGGTAACAAAGCTGGTGAAAGGGTTGGAAGGAATGCCTATGAGGATTTTGGGCTTGTCTAGATTGGAGAAAAGGAGGTTGAGGGGCGACCTCATTGCTCTCCACAGTTTCCTGAGGAGGGTAAGAGGAGAGGGAGGTGCTGATCTCTTCTCCCTGGGATCCAGTGATACGTGGGAAGGGTTCAAAGTTATGGCAGGAAAACTTCAGACTTGACATTAGGAAGCATTTCTTTACCAAGAGGGTGGTCAAACAATGGAATTGGCTTCCCAGATTGGTGGGTGATGCCCCAGGCCTGGCAGTGTTTAAGAGGCATTTGGACAATGCCCTTCATAACATGCTTTAACTTTTGGTCAGCCCTAAAATGGTCAGGCAGTTGCACTAGATGAGCATTGTAGGTCTCTTCCAAGTGAAATATTCTAATCTATTCTATCAAATTTATAAATCACAGAATGAGAGACACATAACATTGCCTATCTACAACTCCTGTGTCTACAACTGTCACTCACTGCAAATGTTCCTTAAAATGAATACTCTGTGTAAAACACAGCATGAAGTAATTTATCAGAAATGGAAATAAAGGCCAGCAATCATTTTGGTTCCTCACATGTTTTAGTTACATTCCTCTCTTTCCCTATGTGCAGATATTAGTGCACATATGCAGATACTCAGCCCCTCCATCTGCACAGAATTATGTTCCCACTCCCATCTACTCTACAGCATCACAATTCTAAATGGCAAGAGTAAGCCATTTTAGTCAAATCCCATCCTTTATCTCCATTTCCAGAGAGATTTTATTGGCACTGTTGAAGGTGTTTGACCACAACTGCTTCTCTTCTCCTTTGTCATATTCTCTTTCCTCACAATAGCCTCAGTTCCACTGGCACAGAGACCTTTTCTTTCACACACATAAGACTTGCAGAGACACTGTACTTCCCTCGAGTAAGTGTTAGTGCAGTCATATTCCCTCATTTCCCATTTGATGGGCATAGGGATTTGCCACAGGATAAAATGCTTTGCAAAAAAGTTATTCAGTGCCACTGAGCACATGTCAAATCATTGCCTAGACCATTGAAACAGTCTCTTATGATGCTTTTGCCAGCACAAACCAACTTTGAAACACATTTGTGTATTCACAATTTGCCCTGGATGATCACTTAACGATTGAGCTCTACAAGGAATCTTTTGTCTTGTACTGCTGCTTTCATGTTATATTACCTAACTTATTCAATTATTAGTTTACCAGATCAGGTTTCTCTTGCTTTCATTATTTACAAAGGTTCAACCTACAGGGAAAAAAAACCCAACATAAAATTTGAGGAATTCAAGGCCTGAGTCTGGAAGAGGGCAAAGTAGCACCTAATCTGAGGCCCATCTCATCTTGGCATCCCTTTCAGCTCATCCACAAAGTACTCTAAGAGACAGACAGAGAGATGCTGGCAGAAAATAGATAATATTTCAATATTCCTTTGATGTTTGGTATTTAAGCAAACCATGGCACATGGCACAACGGCAGCAGGACTGCAGCCCAGGACTTTTCTTGATAGCACAGGGAAGGGCAACATATAGTGACATTAATACACTGGAATGCTGTCACAGTGTCAGTCCAGCAAGGATGGCAGCAGGTGCAGTGTAAACACATACCTCCTGTAGGACAGATTTATTGTGTCGGGATACGGCGCAAAGAAAAACATCGTGGGAGCATTTGGAGGTCTCCTCTCACCGAGCTGAGAGCAGCAAAAAGCATTTGCTGTTTTGAAACAGGACACCAAGAGGCAGGCATGCCTGCCATTGTATGGATAACCAGAGCCTCTTCCCAATAATGGGGGTCTTGGCTCACTTTCCCACACTGGACAAGGGTGACATCTGAAAGCTGGCGAGCAAAGCTATCGCCCAACCAAACGTGCAGCTCTCACCCACTGCCAAGGTCAGCACAGCCTGAAAACACTTGTGTCCTGGTGACTCCAAGCTCCTGTTACAGACACATCTGAGCTCAGGAACGGGAGGAGGAGGAAGGGAATTTTCAGGGTGTGAAGCAGATGGACAGGTTACAGGTCACCTGAAACTATTTCATGAACCGAATGTCTTATATAAACAAGAGTCTAATGCTAAGAAATATTTCTGCCTTCTGCTCTTGCTCTGCCATCAGTGATGCTCTGCTGTTATGGATCAGCACTGGAAGCAAAACCCTTGCCATAAAATCAGACATATCATCAACAAAACACAACAAACATTTTTAAAGCACATCCTTGCACAGCAGTTACTCAGTGTCAGTGGCTGAAGTTCCCTGATGTTTCTCCCTGGTCTCTCTCTCATGGACCCTATGCTTGCTTCCAAGATGTACAGAAGCTCCTGGCCCACACACACTGAATCAAAGCTACCCCAGTGCTGCTTTTCATGGTTTTTCTTCAGGAGAATAAGGATAATTTGGGCAGAAGCACTTGCACTTCATGAAGATTAGGAATAAAGACCTTCTTTTAGGCCAGCAGGAAGACAGTTTTCCTGATGCCAGCCAAGTGTGCAGCAGGTACCCCCAGGCACTGCCCTGATACCAGCACAGAGCCCATCTGTTGGCACTGCAAAGGAAAGGGTGTCTGCACTGGGGGAGGGTAGTCACTCAGTGTTTATCTGAGAGATTCAGTGCACAAACCCTTCACACCAACATTATTTAAATATTATTTTGCCCATCATCTTCTGAACATTCGATCCTGGCTCTAGTACCTTATTAATTGCTGCAAGTTAGCATACCATCACCTTGTCTGCATTAAAATAGAAAGTAAATTTGCTGTTGAATACTAGCCCTAAAAGAAATGAGATAGTGCCTCTTTAGCCACCTCGAGAGTATCAGATGCTAAGCTGTTGTAACTAGCAACCAATGCCTGATATTTGATAAGAGTGAAACTAAATCCACTAACCTAAATCTGATCAATTATTTTTCAATATGAATTAAGAAAAAGCAAACTTTGCACAGTCTGAACGGCAGTTAGACATCAACAATTGCTCTTTTAATAATGGTTTTGTAAAATAGATACATTTACAAAGTAAGGCAAAAACTTGGACGACTTCTGAGAGATATGAACTCCCATATATATATATTTTTATATATATATATATATATATATATATACACACATGTATACACTCTTCATTAGTTCTGGCAAGTCTGTTCAAACAGTCCACATCTTTCAGGAGCATATTTTCATTATCCATGTCAGAGCACTAGAAAACAGTGAGATAGGTGTTAGAAACAATGTTTTGTGTTTTGAAATATTTCTAGTTGTATTTGGGGTGTTGCCAGGTTTACTCTGAGTCTAACCAAGGCATCTGATACATCACCTCGTCACTGTGCATGTTTTCTCATCTTTTAAAAGAGAAATAATACATTCCTAACTTATGCAGTATTTCTTGATCATTCTGTAGGGGAAAGCTTTGAGGGACAAAGCAGATTCAAACTGAAGGACATGAAAATATTTTAAATGAATGCAAAAAACCCCTCAAAATCTACAGAGATGTTATGTTTTCCCCGTAAAATAATGCACAACCAAAGTCAAAGTGGGAGGGCAGCTTTCTGTGCAAAATAAAACCCACTAAATCTTACTTTGTCTTGAATATCGTAAAGCTGTCCTCAGAAGTCTAGGTATTGAGTCCTTGGTGAAAACCTTTTGCCTCTCTCCCATCTCCATGGCTTTCTGAAAAGAACAGCCCTACAAACTAGATTTCCTGTTCACAGATGAAATGTTAGCAAATTCACTTGCAATCATCATGAAGCAGTTGGGTTTTGGTTCAGGTGTCAGTTCAGACCCATAGCTATGCAGTTGTCTGCCAACTCAGCAATCACAAGTTTTCCCTTCACTCTATTTCTTCTTATCTGGATAACAGCAGAATCAGTCAAATATCCTGGCAAGGCAGGAAGAGGCAAGTCTGGTGGCCACTGAGTCACTGGAGGATGTTAGATAAAGACCAGAAAGTCTTTTCACTGCCATCATTCAGTCATTATATTATGCCCTCTAGCAATACCAAACTGTGACTTGGGGAAGGACCAGATTTCTACCTTTGGACACAGTTGTACTAGAAAGCCACTGAAGTGGTTAATGTCTACTTGAATAACTGTGGCCAGATATTCAGGTGTCAATAGTGACCCAATACACCTTTCATGTAGCATTAGAAATCTGAACTTGTGACTAAGTTTGAATAACAGACTGTGTTGGACATCACCCAGAGAAGCAGTGACCACCTGCACTCCTCCTGGAGAAATGCCTGTCCTCAGGCCTTAGGAAAAGTAAGCTCTCCAAAATAAGTACCAGCTATTTCTGCAACAGCACAGGGCCAATCTGAGAATTGCAACTGCAAAATAACAACAGCAATAATAAAAAAAGTCTTCAGTTATGCTTATTTACTGCAGTTACTCTGGTTTTCATTGACTTACTCAAAGAGAAACCAGGAAAGTAAATGTCTTAACAAAAGATGTCACCTATGGATAGAAATGTTGACTGGGATGGTATGCATTGATTAAAGTGTAGTAGGAATGTATTCAGTAATTAAAAGTCACAAAGGATTTATTTTACTAATTGTTATGCATTTGTTTTTTCTCTATTTCACAGACTCTGCTAATTACTCGTACATTGTTTCAATTGGCACGTCAGTATTTTCAATTTCTGTTGGTCATTCTGCTGGCAAGCAAAGATCTTCAAATGCTGCAACTGTTCTTCCTTTGGCCACTTAATGACAGCAGATAAGATGAATGTCCCAGCATTCCAAAGTCCAAATGAGGGAGCCAAGAAATCTTCCTTCATGTGAAGAACGAGTCTTTATTTGTCTATTGAATTGAAGTTAACAGTAAACTCGTAATATACTGGATTAGCACTTCAGCAAATTACTTAATTATTAATTGGGATACTGGAAATTAAGGTTCACCTGTATTATGCATTTTTGAGACAAAGACTTGGGTTTTTACACATCTCTAAGATGCATGATGAATTTGAGAGTAAGCAGGCCTGTCTTAGCTGTCTTTCACAGGTTAGAAAGACTGAATTTATATCTCAAGGCTGAACCCAAAGCTAGGTATACCTTTCCCAGCATTAAAAAGGCAGCCTAAGAAGAAAAGAGCAAGTTTTCCTCAACTCAGATGTCTCTCCTTTTTGTCTCCTAATTGTAAATTTAAAGATGCACTAATTTTTACTTTCATCCTGAAATGAATTATGGGCAGTTAATAAGGATGTATAATATTGGACAAACTAAGGGGGAAAAAAAAGAAAAATAAGCTTACAAAAGCTAAGCAGAGTAAATTGAATTCTGATGAGCACTAAATTGCAATGATGGCCAGTATAGTTTTTAAAAAAGTATTTCAGGTATCTGTCCATTAGAGTTGGCACTGTTTCCAGTTAAGAGATTGTTTAAAATCCAAATTTATACATTTGGTATTCTGGAACATATATTAAGTTTGAGTACAAATAAAGTTAATACTGTGGTAAAAGGCACAATAAAAGCATTGTCTAGAAAGCCTTTTCCTCCTACCAGGATTCATTACAACTTTTGAAATACAAGAATTCTTGATGCACATTTCACTTTCTGTCTATCAAGCATCTGTTTTCCCTTAATATATCCCATGTAAAAGGTAATAGAAAGCCCTACCTGTATTTTGGCCACTTGTAAAGATCTTCATCTAGAGCTTTTCCTGCTGCTGGGAGACGGGGACCAGTACTCGTAATAAATTAGTAAAATGCATTCTTTATACATGAAAGGTCTGGTCTTCTATGGACTTTTGTTAGCTTAGCCAAGCCACGTTTCACCTCCAGAAATAACATACATATGTAGTATTACTCACATTAAAGAGGTCTCCACATGAGGAGTGCAAAGAGTTATTTTTGAAATTTATGGAACAGAATGTACTTCAGGGCTTACTTAGAACACATCAGCCTCAGAAACAGGCAGGCAGTGCTCTCCTCCTCTTCCTCCTAAAAAAAAAAACCAACAAAAAACCCTAACCCAAAGGCAGAGGGTCGCTAGGGAGGGTCCAGCAAAATGATGTTATTTGTCCCAAAATCACAGTCAAATAAAAGGGTCAGAAAGAGAAATCCCATCAGGAGAGTTCACAGCTGCTGCCACATCCACTGGCCAGAGAGACTGAAGAAACTTAAAAGCTTGTTTCTCAGCAAGATGCAAAATAGAACCATTTGTGTAACCACAGCAGTTCACAGATTGTGGCAGTCTGTGCTATACTGATTTCCACTAAGTAAAAATACTGAAGGAGTGCATGTGCTGTATCCCTTTGACAGGAAGAAAGGGTCAAATCCTATGTCCAACATCACTGCATCAACTGCCCGTGCCCCAGCGCAAACAGCAGTTATTATAAGTCCCTTTTTGTTCTTAAATTGAGTCTGGAATCCCACACCCAAGTTAAAAATAACTAGGGTTGACTCAATATGCTGTTAAAAGTTAGAGTTCATCTATAAGGGTATTTATTAGAGTACAGATACAGGTGAGCATCAGTTTTGTTGACACATTATCAAGAATTTACTGATGATTATCAAATATTCTGATTAAAGTAGACAACAAATGCTGTTAGACCACCTGGGAACATCATAATTAAGTAGCATCAGATACATATATACATAACAATATGCTTCAAGGTTCCCAGCCAAGAAATTAAGAAATTAGCCCCTTTTTTTTCTGCTTCTAAGAGGAAACGAAAAATCCAGTATACTAAAACATTAAGATTTATGATAAACTGAGTTTGCATATGGATTGAAGATTAGAAAACTGGAGCATCCTCTGCAAGTAAATCCTCTTGTTTGCTCCCATAGCAAACAAGAAGAAAGGCAGAGGTTAAGCAGTCCTCACCAAAAAGATTTAACTTCATCAAAATAACAATTTAACTGGTTTCTAAAGCATTTTTTCATTATGGTCAAATAAAGAGATCGCAGTACTAAAGAAAAATTAGATTTTGACATTTAAGAAGATTTTAAAAGAGATACCTATTTTTGTTCTTGTTTTATGATGGCTTTGCTTAATGACGATGAGAAATACTTTCACTAAAAGAAATCCAGGAGGGGAACAAAACCAAGGGGGGGGCCATCCACATGTTGCACTTCAGAAAATTTTTCCATGTTTCCTTTAACTCCACTCACTGCAGTTATTCCACACAATTAAAACAACTGCCCCAGCTGAGTCTGGATACTACTTTCTCGAGCTAAAATAATGAAACAAATAAGGCCAGAGGAGTGTCTCTGGAGCAGGATGAGCTACTGAGTCACGAATTAATGCTATTGAATAGTTAATTTGCAAGAAGATAAGCCTGCACACCCCATTGTAGAAGTAGAAACATAAAGACAACCAATTTTGCCAGTATGACACAGGGACCATCAGTCCAGCTGGAGCTGAGCTTGTGCCAGCTCATTTTGCCATGGTTTCTCTCTGCACCACTATGCAGCAGTGAACGTTTGCCCTTCTTCCAAAGGTTATACTTCCTGCTTAGCTTATCCTTGTTCTTCTGTTGTGCATCACAAAGCACAGTTCCGAAATCAAAAAGAACTGGAACTTTTAACCAACATTTCCTTCAAGGTTCTTTTGTTCTCCACAAAAAGAACTAAATGCAGTCCTGTTTTTGATAAGTGTTAATGATATATAATAAGTTAACATTCTGCCAATTATGTCAGTACGTAATTTTACAGGTGTGCGATACCTTCAAACTATTTACACTTTACTAAAGCCCAAATACATACAATTCTGTTCATTATACAAGCATATGTAAAATTTCAGAAAAAATCAGACCATGAAGCCCATAACAGTTATTCTATAAGCACACCAAAGAGCAGGACAATTCTCAGTAAAAGATTAAACCACTGTTAATACAAATATCTAAGTTTTACTGCAACATTTTTTCCTAAAGCTGAATGCACTTCATTTGTGCCTGCCTGTCCAAGACAAAATATTTTCTTGCCTCTAAAAGTAGTCCAAAACATAGATATTGTTTCATATGTTTTTTCAGTGATATATCTTATCAGCAAACTCATGTCACTCGATGCCCTATTAATGATAGGGAGTATTTCATCTAGTGTAAGCAGTTCTGTTGACTGAAACACTTTTAGTATAGCTGCACATTTCAAAAAGGTACCTGTCTTTAGGTATATGTTTATGGTAAATGTTATGGGCAATGCATAGTGCATGTTCTTTTACATGAATCTATTTAGGGCTGATCAAAAGAACTCCAAAAAAAAAAATTCTGGAAAATTAGTTAAATACAGAACATCTGAAATTTTTGCATTCTGTTCTGTCATGGCCTTAATTTTACATCTTTCAAGTCTATACCTACGTTTGTGAATATTATAAAATATTTTTATAAACTTTGATGTACTGAAAATGTAATTTTTGGCAAATTAATTTTAAAAACTGTTTTAATTTGAAAAAAAGAATTTTAGAAATGAATATGGGAAATATTGACAAATTAGAATTTTACCTTCATAAAAAAGATGGAAAAAGAGGCTATTAATCTGTACCCCCTCCTTTTGTTTGTACTTTTTTCAATAGGTCCATATATTATTTAATGGGTTTTGTAGAGATACATTTACATGAGTTCTATATCACATTACAACTGATGAATGCCCACCACACAGGTATGTTATGAAAGGTCATCAGTTACAAGGGAAAATGCATAATGTATGCTTGCTGAATACATTTGCAAGTTTTCTACACTCACACACTGTAGCTACTTGGGCAACACCAAACAGAGAAACTTTGAACATGAGTGACCCACAAATATTGTTTAACTTTACGGAGTTCCTTGGAGGTCTGTTGAGTTGGAGGTCACTCACAGCACAGGCAGGGTTAGGTGCAGTGTGGATCTGGGCTTCTTTCCAGAAAACCCCATGAAAATAAAACCCAGCTATCCTGAGGCTACACCCTAAAAAGGCCACTGGGGAAATGCCCGAAGATTTCCATGATTATTTCAAAAATCTCCCTACTCCTAAGTTTTCTTAATATACAAAGAACCAAGGAACTGTTTTGCATACAAATGAGAATGAAAGCCCACGACTTCTGCTGTCTCACTGTCACTGTTCTGCAGCGATTTTGTTGTACTCTCAGAAGCTCCAAGACAGAGAACACCTTGTAGCTTGTTTCTGACATTAGGGATGTACTCTCTTTAGCTGTCCAACTTTGTTAAGAACAAAAACCAATTGCCTGCACCCATACTCTCCTCCAGCTTCTTGCCACTGCTAGCACTCGTATGAACATCTTTCAGTCTGATCTACTGTTTCAAGGAACTCTTGAAACACAAGAGATTAGCCTTTGGGAGCTACAGTTACTCTTATTTTAGTTGGGAAGGATTTCCATGTGCCAAGAAGCATAAAAATGTACAAGTAAACATATGTTCCATCATTCATTAGAAGACCGTGGCTGTGCACAATATTTAAAAACTGAAATTTGATTCTGAAAAGAACCCTATGTTCTGGAGAATTTTAGATGAGATTAAGTATTGTATAAGCTTCTCTTGATTGTCTCAGTCAACGTGCTTGTGCATCCCTCCAGAGAGTTGAGCCTTGAGAGCCCAAATCAGGTCAAGTGGGGCTGAGTGTGTGGGGAGAAGGTGAGGTTAAAGGCAAAGCCAGCCTGGCTGCCCATGCTCATCTTACCCGTGAAATCCAGCAGCCCAGGAGGGTGCAGTGCAAGTTGCTCTTTTTCCAGCCTCTCTAGGCTTCAATCCCATTAGGACTGTGAAAGTCTACTTCATTATCCAGACATCTATTTCATTATGAATATCCGTCTAGACGCAGCGGAGATCAGAGTACAGCACCGCTCATGGTCCAACACACACCGCAACGGCCACAAGCGCAGAGCTGCACAGCGGCCTGAACTAACCCCTGCCAGCTCCCGTCTGCAGGGAGAACCAGGAGAGCAGCAGAGCAGCTGAGGACTCCTTGTTGCTTGCATGAACAAGCTTCCTCCCAAAGACCTCAATGAAGACTTGACAGCATTGCCTTTGCTTACTCTCGCATTAAGCAAGAGCAGGAATTTAAGATGTTTTCTCTCGGTGACAATCGATACGTTTTCAAACAAGAAAAAGATTCGAGTCGAATTAAAGGAGAAAGCAGATTCTGCTGCTGTAATATGCCGGTTTCCTATGGATTTCGAAAGGATAAAGAGGAGGAAGCATGAGTTAATAGCTTAGTGTATGCCTGAAAGCATTAACACCTTCTCAGAGTAGTATCTGTCAGCAGCAGTAACATTGTTAGTGGCAGTGCACGCAGTGCGGCTGCAGGAACAGTTGTGCTGTTTATCACCTCCATTCTTCCCAGAAGCCCCATCCAACTGTTTGTGTTGGTTCTTTGTTTTACCACCCAGGCTTTTTAAAAATTATGTGTTGGAAAAAAAAAATATAAAAAAAAATCCAGTGTTAGTCTGGCAGCCTTTTTTAATCTCTTGCTTGCTTAATACCTTGTGGATATAATTGAATCAAGTGACGATATATTTACTTTTTTCCCTTACAAATTTTAGAAACAGATTGTCATTGTTCCAAGTCTACTCTTAAAGTTATACCTAAGCATTTCCAGAAGTGCCTAGCTATGGATAGTCACTAATTTATAGCACAGTTTTAATTCTCTGATTGTTAACTTTTACGACCAATTTAATTAACTTTTAAAAATTAATTTATTGGGTGTTATGTTTTGGTGCTTTTGATTACTGCATGTCAGACTACATAATTCAAGTAAAAGCTATCTTAAAAATATTCTCTGGGTAACTGAGATTGTCTAGTGTGGAAAAACAAACACTAAAAAACTTCTAGAAATGACAGTGATGATGATGAGAGCAAAAAGACTAATTGTGCCTGAATCTGTAGGAGCAGTGATCTCATTCTATTCCTAAAAACGTCTAGAATGCATGTTCCCTTTTCTTATCCAGTTTCCCCTCAGGAACTGAAAAAGTTGAGAGCTTTTTCTGGGCTGGGCTTTTCATAACATGATTTAGCAAAACTTAAATAAAAATTTAAGTCCCCAGAGAGAAATTTAAGTTAGGGCACTTGGACTATCAATTTTACTCGTTCAGTCCTAGACCCAGTTTGTCCTTTTTCTTCCCTTCCTTTTTTAATTTTTGACAATTCTATTACTGAAAATTCCCAGATGCAAGTAGCATTCTTCACAATCCTTCCTTACAGATGAAAACCCCATTTGTTCTACCACAACTTAGCACTGTCCACCCAAGATCCTCTCTTCTTTCTTCTGGCAGCTGACAGCGTTCACAAATGCACAGCGGACCTTGAATCTCTCAGAATGTGTCCTGTAAATACATATTTCCTAAATTCTCAGGTCAGTTTTAGGCATCTAATTGGCTGAATTACCTAAATGCCATAGTTCAAGAAATTGACCTTAAATTTCTATTAAAATGACTGTTTTGATATCTTCATTTCATTGCCAAATGATTTGATGTTTTGAGGGTTTTTTTTGCTCATTTGTTTAGTTCGTTTATTTGTTTGTTTGTTTTAGATTGATTATCAGTCCCTGTGTTGTCTTATTCTCTTTTTACCTCTCTATATTCCAGAGGGTCCCCATAAGTGTTGGTTACTGTGGAATACATTTAGTCATCTGACTTCCCACTAGTAAACATGCTTTCTTAACCACTCTCAACTTGCTGCACAGTTGTCACCACTGGCTTGAACATGCCTTGCTTCCTACAGAGGGTTATGTTCCCACCCCTGCCCATCCTGCCTCTACTTTGTGCCAGACTCAGCTCCCACAGCATCTCCTTCTCTAGCCCTGCTCCTTCAGCCAGGGAATGTACTGACCACGTGGATTAACAACACCTGCCAGCTTCCACTAATTCTGATGTTTTCTTCCATTCTTCTTTGTTTAAATGTACACCTTCAGAGGAGATGTTGAATAAAGTTACAGAAACTGTTCCTCCACTTCTAGATTTCTATCAGCCTTCTGATTTCATCTTCCATTGTAGCAGCTGGACTGGAATCAATACAGTTGTTAATTGGAGCTCCTGCTCAAACATTTACTGCTCTTACAGCTCTAGATAGTTTGAATAATTCTGAGTGGCCTTTTTTTTTTTTTTTTTCACTCCATGAAACGAAATTTGGTTTTGCCAAATCACTAAATCCCCAGGTTAGCTGATTTAATGGGATCCTCAGGTTCATGACAGCAATTATAATGCATTTGCCATGTTGTTTCCAGAAATCTTTGTTCCCCACAATCACTGTGCACTGTGCAAAGCTCTGCCAGGTACTTGAATTGTGAAGTGTTAGATTCCAAAAGCACAGGGCCGCAGTTAAACCATATCAAAAGGATTCTCTCAGCGGATCTTTAAACAAATATGTTTCAATTACTTGAAAACACACATTAACAGCGCTAACTAAATTTTCTTTTAAGAGAACATTTGACTGTCAAATCAAAATTACATTTTTAAGGCTGTCTGTACGATATGAGTGTGTCTCCAAGTGTCCATTCCTACAGCACAGACACCTTTCCCCACAGCTTCAACATTGCTTTCCATACTGCTCTGAGCACACGGAGTGCCTTGAGTGGACAGCACTCACAGAAGGGAAGACTACTGAAAAACTATTCTTTTGATACCCCTCTCATGAAGTATATAATCTTATGTGTTATTGATTTACCATAACCCAAAGCCTACAAAGAATACGGAATTATTAATTTCCTTATGGGATTTTGTATGGTGATTTCACTACAGCATCCGAATTCTTTGAAAACATTAATGAACTGATCCTCCCAACACCCTTTTGAAGTAAGAGGATATTTTTATCACTATTTTACACAAGGGGGATGGAATATTTAAGATAAAAGCCAAAATGTTCAGAGTGTCAGCTAATTTTGTTTGCCAATTCTGAAAGTCTAAGGATCTGAGTTTTCCAAAAGCTAAGGTTTTTTAAAGCCTTTTTATATGTTGGGAGCAAAGTCCCTGATTACACCACTTGCTGCTGCAAATGCAAAATTTTGCACATGTCCAACATTTCTCGATACAAACCTCCAGTTGTCTCAAAACAAGCACTCAAAAGAGAGGGATTCGAAAAAGTTTGTTGTGAATGTTGAGTGCACTGCCTTAAAGGAATCATCACTCTGGCCAAAAACCAAACAAGTTTTCTTTCTCTTCCTTTGTGTCTTTCATGAGATTACTTCCATCTTACACAAGAAATGAGATTTCATGTAGAGCTCTGTTCTCTTCACTGACTGACTCCAGATCGTAACTAAAGCAATTCCACTAAAAGGGCTGGGAAAAAAAATATAGGTCTTATCTCTTTAAACTGAACAATATGTAAAATGACTGTATGCAAAGGCTTACAGTGACACAAATTATCATACATGAGCATTCTGATCACTACTGAAAAGCCTTAGTCTGGGGACTGAGGAAAAGATACAGATAGAGCAGTGTCAGAGAGGTGCTTTGGGGAGAAATGGATTGAATTGCAAACAACTGATATTTAAAATTTTTTTTTAACAGATTACTGATATCTTTCTACTTAAATTCTTTCATTATAACCAAATTTGGAAAGTTATTCCACTGTAAAAGGCTTCCCTGATGCCTAAATGTCAATCTTGGCTCTTCCATCTCTTCCATTCTCTGCTGGCACAGGAAATCTTGCAAGGGAACTATGGCCACTCAGTCGTGTAAGTACTGCTATATACATGAGTACATCAACATATGAGCATTAAAATTAACACCAACGTTTTTGTGATTCTCTTTCTACATATAGTATGAGAACTATGTGACAAAATCTCATATAGCCTCAGATGCAGAGAGAAGGAATTAAGGGGAACCTCAGAAAGTCAGGCCACAGTTTTGGACAGTCTATTGCAATTAAACTGTGAAGCAGCATGTGTTTAAAAATATTTAAAGTGAGATTCATTTATCTTTCTACAAGCTAACTTTTTAGGTCTGCTTTCAGTGTTTTGTCACTAATGCCTTTAGAGACCTCACTGGAGGAAACCAGGCTACAGTGCCAAGTGGGAAGAGAAAAGGAAGTAAAAAAAATGATACCACACTCAGGAGGCTTATGCCACATGCATAAGCACAGGGCAAAATACCTTTGCCTGGTGCAAATGAAAACACTTTTCAGCATAGCCCACTGTGAATGATCTTAGCAATCAGCAACAGTTAATAGACACGTTCATTAAGTCATGGAAGTAAAATGTTAAAGGAAAAAGCAGCCATCTGAAAGCAGGGAGTGAAAAACTTTAGTCCCTGAGAAATGGCAGTTTTGCTGTTGGCTTCAGTGAGATCTAAATTTCAACTTAAATCAGTACTGCATTTTCTGTAACAATGTGAGAAAATAAGTTTTAAAAAAAGCATGTTTCTCCCCTCCTTTCTCTCCCATCCCCTGCCCCAAAGGTGAGTTGAACAATTTGCTTTCTCAGAGATCACACTCAAAGAGCCTCTCCCCACTTCACCATCAAAAGTGTTGTGTTTTGTTCAGATTTGCAATTGTTACTCTCTGCACTCCAGCTACAGCCGTGACCATTAAATCCAAGCCCATGGTTAGTTGTATCAAACAGAATATTTACTGTTACCCAGAGTGCAAAGTCACAATGCTGTTACAACATTTTTAGAAAATACAGATATGTGTTTTCTAAAAAAAAAAAAAAAAACAAGCCACAAAATGTCTTCCAAAATTATATTACTATGAAAAATCAGAAAATCCTTTTCTCCCCCACTACTGCAAAGCAAATGTGTGGAGTCAGCATGTGCCTTCTGGAAAGGGCTCACACAGCAAGACGGGTTAATGCCCAACAGGGAAGTCAGAAGAACAAAATGAGGTTATTCTGTATTTTAAGCAAAAAATGAATGTACAGAATACAGTGAAGTAGGAGGCCATTAAAGAGCTTTTAACAAGTCACAATACCATGATGTTCTGACAAACTCACTGTTAAACTTCTATTAATTGTGACAAAGTATTTTGCTTATTATAAAGTTTAGTATAGTAGCAATACTGTATTGATTTGAAGTGATAAAATCTTGCTTCCTCTGCTGATTTCTCAAGCTTCTGCAATTTCTAAAAATGAACTGAGAAGGCACAGTGGTGTGGGGCTGTTATTAGGAGAAGGATGGAAGGGGGTCAAGAGAAAAAAAAGTTAAGGAAAGAACTAGCAGAAAAAAAGGAATAGCTAAATACTTAAATAAATACTTGAAACTTAAATAGAGCCTAAATGACAGAAACACCTTTAAATGGATTTGAAGGAAAACTTGAGACATGGTAAAAATGACCCATTTTGAGAAGGGAGAAAAAATCTAAAGCATATGAAGTTGTGGGAGAGTATTCAGGTAAATATTATTTCAGACTAATTTCCAAAACAAAACTTTCCCCACCTGCAAGCCAGTTCACTTGCATGTGGAAATTGGTTTATTAGGAAAATATTTTATAATTTCAATATATTTTATCATATTCAGCATATATTTCAGTGAATTTCCTTAGCATCTTCAATTTCTGGATGTAAGAATTGTGTGAAGGCAATGCAACTTTTAGAGCTTTCCAGTGGAATCTTCAGTGCTTAAAACTATTTACTGTCTAATTCTTTCTTAATTTCTTAATCTTTAATGTTTGAACGAGTCTCAGATGAAATATCCTAAAGCAATCACAGAATTAATCTCCCTGTATTTTTCAGAATGTCCAACATACACATTTTCTTCTCCCTTTCTCTAATATGTGAACAAGAGCAGGAGAGTGTCACAGAATGTTACAAAGGCTAAGAAATGCGTGATTTAAAGGCCAACAGGAGGGAAGGTGAACTCCGAGAAAGCAAAGCCAGGCTATGCAAAAAGACTATGATGCAAGATGAAAATCACTATTTCCAGGTTTTATAGCAATATTGGCATATTTATGGATTCCAGTTTGGTTTTTTGTTTTGTTTTGCTTGGGGGGTGGTTTTGTTTGTTTTAGGTTTTTTTTCTCATCTCTCTCCAGAATAGGAATTCCTAATTTACATGAAGCCATTACAGTGCTGAGGCCAGAAACAAGCTCACTTGGTGCCCATTATGGCTCCCAGACCTCTTCAGCTCGAGTAGGGTGGTTTCTCTCCTAGTATTTCAAACCTCAGAGAGGTGCCAAAACTAGGCTAAAAGGTCAGAACCTTTGATCTGTTCTTCATTACTGTGCATTGTAAATTTACACAGAATACGAAGAGTAAATGCAAATGTCATTTGGGAGGAGATATCCAGAAAGCCAAACTTGAAGGTCCTCTAGGAACAAGACTTACCTGCCAGGTGAGTGTATTGCCAAAGGAATCCAAGCCAGCTTACCATTCTGAACTGCCCTCAAGAAGGGAGTCTCTTCCAGCCTCTCTCTTTTTCTCTGTTGACCACACATGGTGTCAGGAAAACTACTCTCTTAGCATTAAGCATTTAAGATATTAAGGAAAAATTCAGAATAGACATACTAGAGTTAAAAGTCCAGTAAGCTCAGTCTCCTCCCTCTACTAGCCCCACTAATGGAAATATCAGGACCAAAGATGCGAATCACACTGAACATATCCTCCTGCCTCCCTATTTGCTCACTGCTCTGAGGACCTGCAGAACCAGTCTCTCTGTATTCAATAGCTCCCCATAACCACTTCTTCCACAGGTTTGCCTAATCAGTTTCGAACTCAAAGCTTTTGGCATCCATCACATTTTAAATTACAGAGCTCGTTGCCATAAAATACACTGTGCAGGGTAGAATGTTCATGTGTTTTGGACCTGCCATTTCGCTCTTGTACAGTAAGAAACAGTGAATAATTGTTGCCTAGTCCCTTTTTCCATGACTCATTATTTCATATGCCTTAATCATAACTCCTCAATCACCTCCTTTTCAGGTTGAAATGTTCCAAAACTACATTCCTTGTATTCAGGCTGTTCAGTACTTTAATTGCTCCTCTTATCCTTCTTTATAAACTTTGTAGTTCTACTATATTTATTTGAAATGTGTAGGACAACACCAAGAAGCAGGCATGCCAAGGATTTACACAATGATTTGTTCTCTTTTCATTTTTGTGCTATTTTGACCACAGAGCTGATGTTTTCATGGCATTTTTACAATAACTCCAAGGTCTCTTTCCTGCGTAATAATGTCTATTTGAGAGCCCATCGTCGTGTATGTACGTACATTTTGGGCTATTTTTCTCCTTGTGCATTATTTTGCATTCATTCACAGTCAGTTTCATTTTTTACTTTTTTGCCCAGTCCCTCAGTAGCTGAGATGCTCCTCCACCTCTTCATAGCTAGTTCTTGTTTCGACTACCTGAATAATTCAATTTCAATAATTTTTTCAGTTGACATTAGAACCCCTTTTTGAAATGATTTGTGAATGTATTAAACTCTCTGGATTTAGCACACTTACCTGGACTGCACCAGTAATCTGTCCTCTATTCTAAAATCTGAACATGTATTCCTACCCTTTGGTTTTGATTTCTAAAGCATGCATTAACTCTTACATGGATCCCCCCCACCTTTGCCCCAAAGCAACTTTATTTCCTTAATAATTACCATGAGCTATATGCTGACAGTTTTTTGAAAATATAAGTGGACAACATTCTGCAGTCCTATCTTAATTATAAGCTCAGAGGCTGTGAAGTAATCTAACAGATTTGTGAGACATGGTTTGGCTCTACAGAAAGACTAGATCTGCCCACAGGTTTATTTGTCCCACCTCTTGACCATATTTTCTAACAGACTGCTGGAGTCATGCATTCTTTAAATTTCTTGCATAGAAGCCAAGAGCTTCTTAAAAAAAACCCCAACCAACGAACCAAACCAAAAGAACAATGTTGCCTATTTATAAGTCATTGATACTAAGGGCAACAGAAGTAATGGGTTTCATGTCATGGTTATTCAGCTGTTCTATATCTGACCTTTAGTGCTTTCAGCTAGTGAGAGACTTCTATTAGTATTCCTTACAAAAATTGTCTGTAAAATATCTTCTATTTGGTCTTCAGTTTGAGATAATTCACTCCATTCTTTGAATCATAGCATCATTCAAGTTGGAATAAAGCTTGGAAGGTTCATCTAGCTCAGCCTCAAAGTTGTTGTTCAACCCTCAAAGCAGTGTTGTTCAATCCTCAAAGCTGATTAAGTCACGCAGGGTTTTGTTCAGTTCTCTGTCCTTGGAGGTGTCAAGAAAGATTTGACAGCCACGCAGGCAACTTGTTCCAACACTCAGCCATCCTCACCATTAGAAGCACCTCCAGTTCAACTCAGGACCACTGCTCCTTGATCTTCCACCATGCACCACAGCAGAGCCTTGCCCTGCCTTCTCAGCATCCCTGATCAATGCAGGGCTGCTGTTAGGCAGCCAAACTAAAATCAAACCCTGCTCCCTCAGCCTCTGCCCTGTGCTCCAACCCCACAGCACAAGGTTGCAAAGGTTCCTGCTGGTCCTTCCCCTTTAGCTCCGGGTGGTCGTCCTGCCCTCAGGTGTGTCAGTGGCACCTCCCACCTCCCCCAGCTTGGCCATGGCCAACTTGGTAAGGGTGCTTTTGATCTCTTCCACCTCAAATAACAAATTTACCTATTTCTTGCTAAGAAAAGTCCCAACGAGTCTCATTTAACGTTCCTTTAAGATTTCTACCTCCTTTAGGGTCTCTATCATGGCCTCTTTGACTACTTTTTTACTGGACCACTCTGTGTCAGCCCTTACACAGGTGGAGAAGTATTTAATTATTAACTTCCACTTCCAGCAAATGGTTCTAAAACTTTCATATTTAAAATTATCTTTGTTTTTCCTCATGTGTACACAGCCTCCAAGTTTTTACTTTCCATATTGAAAGGTACAGATTTTGATGTCTAACCTCCTCCTTTATTTGGCTTTCTAGGTATTTGTTTCCCTCCCTGCTCTTCCCCACAAAGGCTGATTTGAGAGCTACCTCAGGTGAACAGCTTCAGCACTTATCTGTCCCTTACAGATGATTTTTAAACATTCACTTTAGTTTCCCCTTCCCAGGTTAAATCCTGTAGTGACTTTTCTGGGCTTCCTCCCCAGCTTAAAAAGGCTGTTGAATGTGAGCATATCAGAGAGTGATGTATGAACTTTGAGGCATCATCTGTGTGCTGCTCAGGCATTGGTTTTGGTGTCTAGAAGAGTAATCTGCATCATAGTCCCTCCTGACACTATTTGACCTACACATAATTAAGCCACTAATTACTATGGTGTTTTCTGATTTTTAAAGACTCTTTTCCCTCATGTCCCTGTCTCGGTGCAGGAATTCAGCTATTGAATTTGAATGCAAATATGTTTCATGTTAATCATATGGTTAACTCATTCACTGGTTTTCCAGTCTCCTTCAGAATACTGAACAGCTATAATATCTACAGTTAGTCTATCAGAATATATTTTCTTTTTGAAAACATCTCTAAGTAAATGAACCAACAGTAGCCTCTAAGTGCATTTGTTAGCTAGCTGTGAAAGCAATGTTTTCATCTCTTACTGTAATACTTTATGAAATGCAACTACAAGTATTCAGTTAAAAACAATGCCAGCTGTGAAGCAGACTGACATTCAAATCACAAAATAAAAATTATTTTAGTTAAACACTTTTTAAGCGTGACTTATTCTACTGTAGCTTCCAAGAAATGTTAGATTCAATCACCCCCCTGTAGATCTTAGATGTACAACAGTCATGCTACATAAAATCTTAAGACCTAATGGGTATACCACAATTAAACTTAAAACAACAGGGAAATCAGGAATGATTTTTCCAAGAGCACTACAGAGTAGAAAAATGAAATGGGCCATGTAAATGTAAATTACATCTACTCTCTATTAAGGCAGCTCTTGCAATTTCCTGCAGGGAACACTACATATTTTACAATTCTAGTGGATGAATTTTCTAAGAATGTTTACTTTCTCTAAAACTAATTTCCTCATGCCTGTTTACAGACTGACATTTTTTAAAAGCCAATCAAAGTTAAAGAAAACTACTGAGGAGTCCAACTGATTTCCATGGTGCACCACTTTGCCAACATAAATCTATTTTTTCCATTATGTTGTCAGCTTTCCAAATAGTACCTGCTACCTTCTGCAGCCAAAGTACCAAAACTTGCAAGAGACTCAGCTGCCACAGCAGAGGATATCCCAAAACATTCGTTCCAATGAGCAGATGCCTCATTACCTTCAGACTGCTATGGAAACTTTTCCCACCACCAAAAAATGACTTTTCCTAATAATCCAATTAAGTTCTTGTGCTTTGTCAGTTTGACAGGACAGCAGATATGATTTTCATGTGTGATCTTAATCACAGAATCACAGAAGAATCCAAGTTGGAAGAGACACACAAAGATCGTCAGAATCCAACTCTTTGCCCTGCACAGGACAGCCCCAAGAATCACACCATTTCGTATAATCTCTAGAAATCTATAGGTGTCTCTGGATATGAGCTTGCACAAGTCTTTGTTTACTATGAGGGTAACATAGCTTGTCACAATTCTACAAAAAGCAACGCATGTGATTTTTGAATTGCCTTTCAACGTGCCTATACATGAAGCACCAACACGCTGAAGCACAGCTGTGCAGGCATACATGCAGTTAGAGGTAGCCTCTCCAAAGGAATAACCAGAATATTTGCTATTTGTGTGCTTAGTAAAGAAAATCATGTCTTGCAAAATGTGTATGAAGATGCAGAGTCCCTTATAAGTGGCACAGTCCCTACAGCCTCAATGACAACTGCATTGTTCTTTCCCCTGTATCCAGCTCCATCCCCAGTAAGGAATATTGACAGCCTCTCGAGCCTGTGCTTCACATAGCTCCTATAAATTCACTTTCATGCAGTGACAATAAGCAAGTAAATGAGTCACAGTACAAACTATACCCTACAGCCTTTGTCTGTTTTCCTAAGAATTTCCCAGTGGAACGAGATCTTAACATCCTTTTCACACTTGCAACACCCGACATGATTTAACCCTGCATGGCATGACAGAGTGAAATCAATGAAATGTATACTTCAGATAAATACTATTACTTAAATCAGTTTGTAAAGACAGGCCAACAGGTAACAGTCAAAGCAGATTGGCAAGAAAATGAAATTAATTATATCATACCTCCACTGCTTCCCAAATACTCTTTGCCTTCCACCTAACTGGCAATCTGACAAGAAGTTATCAGGCACTGAAAAGTTATGAAAAGTTCTGCGTCAGCACTGTGTGTTGAATGTGCTCTGAAGCACTTCCTGCTCATGAAGTCTAGATGTGTTCACAGTATGTAACAAAAGAAATGTACAATAGTGCAGAATATTACTCAACAGCAATCTAAAATACAAAAATCCTGCTTCAATCTGCTATAATCTCTGGCAACATTTTGTTTATGCTAGTTATGTATACCTAGCTATCAAATGTATAATCAACATCTGAATCACTTCTCATGTCAGTGTGGTAATTTCCTCAACATATATTTTTTTTTATGTCCCTGGAAAAGTGTTGCAAGTCAGTTGAACCAATTCCACTCAAGGGTATGCAGAACACATGAAGAAAGGATGAGATCCCATCAGTTTTGTGTTGTGACTATCAAAATGGTGCATGCACGAGCCTGTCTAAAAATCTTTCAAAATAGCTATGAACATTTATGTGCAAGTCTTACATACCACAAGACCAACAAATGTCACAACTATATTTACAAGCAAAACCCAACATGTCTCTTGCAGATGTGAAGCAGTACCAATAAAACAAGCTCCCTGTGCACGTTTTATATTAAACACTAAGAATTTGAAAGAGATCCCATAAATAAAAAATGGTCTCTACAACTTTAGCTGTATGAGGCACCAAAATAATAAAATTCATTCCAAAATCTTTTTGTTTATTATGATAGGGAAATATTAAAATGACCCTCCCCCTTAATTCTACTGAAATTACATCACCTTGCTAAGCAGGCAAGTTCCAAATTCTAGTTTTTAGGTTTAGAACTACGTTCATAGAAGCCTTTTCCAGAGCCAATATTTTCTCAGTTCTCATTACACTACCAGTTAGATTCCATGCTCACCACAACCATATCACCTATATCCCTTTAAAATGCACACAGGAGGATTCAGTTCCTCTCATCTCGCTTGGTATTTTTAACTTGTAATGCCTATTTCTTAAGGAATTAGTCCTTCCTCTTTGAACTTCCCCAGGGAAGATTTCTTCTGCAACATTGCCTGCTCCTCCCAGAAGTGGTCCTGAAAACTTATACAGGCAGTTCCCATTTCCTTCTTCAGAAGCCCCTGAAAGATGTCCCTCCAATGTGTTGAGAGTAAATTCTGCAGTGTACTTCATGGCTGGGCTGCAAGCTCCTTGCTTCAGAGAGCTGCCTCTGGTTACTGGACTTCTTCCTCTGGTTTTCCTTAGTTTGGGGAAATTCATATGCTTACATTTGCACAGATCAAACACACTAGAACAATGCTCCTAAGGCCAGGAAGACTGTCAAGGTTACAGTACAACTATACATAAATTACTCTGTTTCTGAATATTAATAATTTACTAGAAGATACAAATACATGTAGTTTATAATGTAACAGCACTTGTCAAAATTGGACATTTTTCATAAGAGAAGAGGAAAAAAAATACATTTTTGTTAGAAACACAATTCACATTATACTGCTCTTAATGAACGTAAAAATTTATTTGAAGTAATTAACACACCTATTTACAGCTGAATTAAATTGAAAAAACAGAACAGAAACATTTACAACCAAGTAACAGACTAAAAACCAGAAAGACAAAAAAAATTAAAAACAATTTTTGTAAATATTTTTCTGTCTCTTGGCACTACATATGTTATCATCAATAGATGCTAAAAATCTAAAGATAAACTGGCATCTTAGTGCTGAGCATGAATGTGTTCTAATATTAACATCTGTTATTTGCTTCCAAATGAAAAACAATTTTAACATAAGGAAGCTCCAACAAAAATAATTTAGGGGGTCAAACCAAGTTTTCTAACACGTGCATCGAAAAAATTCTCAATTATTTACAAGAGGAAAACGAGAGTCACCCTCTTCTCACTTGCTATCTATCAGTCCTGCTTCAAATGTGGAAGAGCTCAGAACTAAATCCTATTTTTCTTCTTGGAAACGTGAAGTAAAAGATCTTTTGATGTCCTTGATTTAAGGCCCAATGTGACATTTCCTTGAGAAAAGCTTTTAAGGAAGTTTCTTGGCATATCCTGTTCTTGCTTCCTGCTCTTCATTTTCATTTCTAGTGAAAAAAGAAATGCTATTAGAAACAGGGAGACACTCATTCAATAAACATAAGTAGAATTTGGCTAACCTGGACCTCCTTTTCAGAATATGCCTAAGAATTTTTACACATATTTCTTGCCCTTATTGAAAGCCTAATTTTGATGCACAAAAATATAATCACTCTCAGCTCAGTAATCCAGTGTGTTAATTGCTTAGAAAGTCCAATGATTAGACTCTTAATTGACATGAGATGCTACTAAAAAGGCACAGTGGTCTACACAAAGACGTAGAAGTATGCAAAAATGTTATTAATCCTTACTATTATAGAATAGTATTGAAAAATGAATACTATGCCATTAGAGGAAGTTTTGTCTATTTAATCTGAAAACAGCTCTTCCTCTTGGGAATTTAGTTATGGTTTATTCTTCTCTTTTGAAAACAAATTGTATTTTTTGTTCAGTTAAACTTTGAAGAATCAAAAAATCTATTCCCTATTTCAGATTGTGGTGCTTCATTACATAGTTTCTTAATTCCTGAGTAGTGACTGACTTCGGTAACTTCCTAAACCAGTCTTTAGTAGTAGATATTGATAATGATGTAACTGTGTATGCACTTTGCCAAATAACAACTATTTGTTAGGCAAAGTTTAGAATCATATTTTCAGTTTCTAGAAAGTTTACTGTAATACAACCTCAACATCTCTCATGAATGCAAAATAACACATTTTCATATATACTTGCTCCCTCACATCAGTTTTTGTTTAAAAACATGTGTGTGCTGTAAAAACCAGTGTATTGCCTGTGCTATTCCATAAGAACAGCAGACTAAAAACTTTAAACTGTCTTGGATCTCCTCTTAACAGCCCAATAAGATCATTAAGCGTATTTCTGAAGATAGAGACAGGAGTCAACTGGGTAGAGATGAAATGAAAATTGTAAGGATTTAGTGCATTAAAATCTGCTGCAGGTGCCAAGCAACTTAGTGCCATGCACTAGGAAAGGCAGAGGTTTTTATAAAATTGTGAACAAAAGACATTTGTGAACGTGGTCTGAAAAAAGTATTTGTAACTTCCACATTTTGTTACAGTTCTCCCAGAGAGAGGCCATGTAATTGTAGCAGACTTCCATAGAATACAACCTGCTAGTGTTTTTATCAGCAATATATTACAAGTAAAATAATTCCTATATACTGCTTTAAAATAATTTTTTCCTCAGTTATTGTTTTTGCCCAAAATAGCCCCAAATTTTAAGCAACAGACCTCTGAAGAAACCTGTACCTGTTAAAACAAATCAGTGTGGTGTCGTAAAACAAAGCAAGCAATTAAAAACAGGCACGGTAATTATTAGAGGATTTTACTTCTTGATGAACCACACTCGTGCAAAGACAAAATTAGTAATAAAGTTCACCAAATTTCTCAACAAGTACACAAACAATTTTAGGTTTGGTTTTCCCCAACAACCTCGTAGCAATATTGAATTTTGCTGAGATATCAACTTAGATAACCGGGTCAGACACTGAGATGCTTGTTTTTAATGGACACACTATTCAAACTGATGGCTTCGCGTGCTAACACAGCGACACGTGCTATCGAATTAACAAACCCTTGAGCAGCCACCCTGATTTTGCACCTCCTAAACAAACAAACAGCTACCAGTGCAGCGTCACACACTCGAGTTTTGACACCTACCAGAGCCCTGGGGCACTCGCAGAGCTGCCTGGCCCAACAGGATGTCCTGCCGGACGCGTTTCGCAGCCACGGGGTCCTGCAGGCCGCCCGACACCGTGTTGGATGTGGAACTGCTAAAGGAGCCAGCAAAGAGTTTCCTTTCAGTCCAGTCATTAACCTCTATTACAGCAGTTTAGGCCTTGCTATGCAGAAACACTTTAAGTGATATTATCCAATCGTAACAGAACGCTAAGAAGAAACTAATTTATTGTGCATATCTAGGGATATTATTCCTCTTTTCCCTCTTTGAAACATTCTTGTAAATTTTTAAACTGTGAAAATAAGAACTAACGTTGCCAATTAAATGTCAAAATGCAGAACAATATGCCACAGTTTTTTTGGGAAATCACAGAAGCCAGTTTGGTGGTCACCACACATAAATGATAGTAAGAAATAATCTTCAGGCGTGTTACGAAATCCTTGAAATGACCAAGCTGTGTTTATGAAACAAATCACATTTTTTTATTGCTACAATAATTTTTCTATAGCCTCCAACACAGTTGGAGGGGGAGGCTTCATGGCAGACAATACTTTTTAGCTAAGCTGCAAGAAAGCTGTTATAGCTTCAAATTCATTAAGACAAAACCTCTATATTTTAAAGCCTTTTATGTGATGGACTTAAGGCCTACAGTGAAAATTATGAACCTATCTGATCTCACCCTTTTGCAATTGCCTCACTAACTTCCTCAGTTCCACTCTACAAGACAGCCTCATAAACAAGCTAATTGTATTTACGTCCCAAGTTTCTATGCTTTTCCTGTTCTCATAATAAATATTGTATTGTTACCACTTTATAGTCCCCTAAGTTACACTAACTTTCTTAATAATAATTTCCTGCCTAAATGAAAATATACAGCAAGCAGCAAAGACTAAGATTTGCCTTGTGCCAGTCCTGAAAATCTATTCATGCTTACTTCTTGAAGAGAACTTATGCCAATAAGGATTTAATGTGATTTGGTAAAGTAGTCTCTATTACGACTGACTTTTTTCTTATCCATTGTCCTCAAAATATGACTGTTTGAAATTATATTTCTAAGGTAGACAATATGTCTGAAATTTACATTTTTATTCTAATGTGAGTAGGAGCTGAATGAGTGAACCACTTCATGAACCACTTCAAAGAGGGACAGCATTAGAGAGAAAACGGGGAAAAAGTAAAGAAGAGAAAGGAAAGGAGGCTCTATCTGAAAAATAAGAGCATATTCCTTCCCTCCTTCACAAATAAGTTTTCATTCCTTTGCTTCATCACCAACCACTAGACAAAACCATAAATAATTTTGGTTTACAGACGATTTACAGTCTGAGGCAGAAGAAATAATCCCTATAAAAGGAATAAAAAGTTGTGGGATTTTCCTGTAGTGGTATTCTAACTTCAGAACTGGGAAATACATGCTTGAGACACAGAAGAAACAAGATGAACAGAAAGAACTAGTCTTCTGGGAAGAAATAAGCATCTGTATGTCTTGAAATCATTACATAGTTATTACAAAAAGAGTAGTCCAAAAGTTTGTCTTGGAACTTTTACCTTAGGACTAGAGAAATCAGGCTCCAAAAGTTCCAATACCTCTCCCTAAAGGAATCTAGAAAAAACTAGCTTGGTTTCAGAGAGCACATAATTTATTCTGCTAAATTCATAATGAGTTATTTGAAAAATAGGAAGTATGAACAGTGCCTCTTCTCTCATTCTAGAGCAATACAGTTTATTTCTCATCCAAGCAAAACAGCTTAGAACAGTATTTGATAACAATTAGAACAGCAACATGAAACTGGACCAGGTGGATTTGTGATCTTCTAGGAAGATTCTCTGTCTCAAAGTTGATAATTTAAAAAAAGGTACTTAAGTTTCTTCCACATCCTGTGACCTCTCTATAGAACTTGTTCCTACAGTCCTGAAATATTCTTCAGAAGACTCATATGGTGGTAGCTCCACTCACTGTCTGGCAACTCATATAATGATTTTAAAAAAAGGTTGTGTCAAATTTTGCTTTTGGAAATAGAAAATAGGAAAGAAAAAAATGCAAAAAGCTGTTTCATCAGTACTAATCAGGTTTTAAATAAATTAAAAAAACCCACAAAAAAACCAAACAGAAAACCCACAAAAACACAATTCTACTTAGTGTCTATTCAGTTTCAGCTTTTCTGCTGTTCCTACTAACAAGCCTCTTTCAGGGTCATAAAACAGATGTGATGATATGGAAGTTTTTCCTAGAGCAGACCACAAGAACAAAGCCACAGTATTTGAGACTGAAAATTAATTACTGGGAAAAAAAAAAGCTGACCAAATAAGTATTGTCATATATTTTTTTTCCTCTGCTTTCTGTTGCATGGATCAATTTTTCCTATATGGTAATAATTCTTTTTCTTTTCACACGTTGTTAAAGTACAATAACAGTGCAAATTGATAGTAAGGTTCATTCTTTATACTTTTCAAGTGTTGCATACATATTATATATAGTAAAAAAAAAAGAAAAAGGCTTATTTTGTTTTAATGTGCAATGATGGCTGGATCATATAAAGACCTTTTGATATTTTCTAATATGTTCCAGCAAAGGCAGAACATTTTCAAACAAATCAGAGATTTAATTGATGATGGAATTTCTCTTTTCAGAATTATGTGTCATCTTTCTATTTTGAGTAGGCAGCAGGTACACAAGACATAGTAGTTTATCGCTATTAAAACAGAAGTTCCTAAATCAAGAGTTAAAAAAAAAAATAAAAAGAAAAGAAAGTGTACTGAACTTGCCAGGAAAATAAAGAAAATTGAATTGAATTCAAATGTCTTTGAATCAGAACACGTCATCTGCACGTTCAGATGACTTGTAGAAGATGTTTTCAGATTTGAAATGTCATACTGAAACTGAAGTAAGAACACAAATGAATACAAACTCATCTTGTATAGAAGAGTTCGTTTAATCTTACCTTAATACCTTCCTTTTTCTCTGAGCAGCAGAAGTCATTGCCATATATGAGGGCTTCTCAAATGCTGATGCAGAATTTTTGTTTTTTAAGGAAGCAAGATCAAGCCTGAAATCACAGAATCATAGAATCAGCTGGGTTGGAAGGGACTTCCGAGATCATCAAGTCCAACCCTTGATCCACTACCGCTGTGGTTACTAGACCATGGCACTAAGTGCCACATCCAGTCTCTTTTTAAAAATCTCCAGGCATGGAGAATCTACTGCTTCCCTGGGCAGCCCATTCCAATGTCTGACCACCCTCTCTGTAAAGAAATTCTAATATCTAACCTAAACCCACCCTGGCACAACTTGAGACCATAAAAGAATTATGCTTTTGTAGAACACATTCTTAGTAAAACTGAAGTGAATTTGTTCTTAACCGTAAATATATGCTGAGCTGGAAACCAAAACTGGAAATTCATTTCACTGATATTACTTGAGGCAGCTTTGCAGACTTCACACAAGCATGGCATCTCTCAGTGTGGAGAGGTTAAGTGTCCATTTTACAGACTAGAAACAGAAGGCTGAGAGGAAGCAGCTCGCCTGGAGCACCACAACCAATTTCAAAAGCGCTCTATTTCTTTTCAGTACCTATCTTATAAAATAGGATGAGCTTCCAACTTTATCTGTTGTCACTAACACACCACTGTTTTCAAATAATGGCAGAATTGAATCGGATATTGGTCAAAACTGAGGGTTTGATTTTCAAAACGCTGCATTGACAAATAAAACGGACATAAATGGAAAAACCCAGCTGTAAAGATGCACGGGATTAAATTATTTGGTAATATTTCTTGCCCACATATGAGGAAAATACCTTTGCTGTGACTCCTTCACGGGTGAGTACGTGGGCGTTTCAGTTGCTTCGTCTGTGCCTTCGTGGAGGATTATTGTTGAGTTCATGATGGCTTCGCTGCACTCGGGGATCGCATCCTGTGTCGTGTCCATAACACTGGCCTTTGGCACTGGTGTATCTGTGCCTTGGGCACTGACCTCCTTGAGGTCTGCAAGGTGCAGAGCCTTCTTTATCACAGCCTCTGTGCAACAGCTCTGTGCTGGCTTTCGGCAAGATTCCGGGGTGTACACTATGGGGTGGACTTCCTTGGCGAGAGAATCCTCCAGGTGCTGCAGACTGGATGGCTTGGATGCAGCTGGACTTTGAGCTGCTACTGGAGAGTCCATTAGCTTCCTCCTCGTTCTTTTCTGTGGTGGTTCTGTATATTCTAATACTTTTGGTGCATTTTTAGTCGTTTCCTGCGATGGTGTACAGGTACAAGAGGTACCTGTGAAACACAAGTAACAATGGTTACCACACCGACCTATACCTACTGCTCAGATCTTGCTTTTTCCCTCCTCTTCCCTACTGAGACAGAAGTTATCAGAAAACTTAGCTGAAATTATTACAAACACTATTTCATTTACATATTTGATCATACAAATGAAATTATTTCTATTGCAGCATGGTCTAGATGGTGCTTGTTCTGTGACACTCAAAGTATTATAAATATGCATAGGTTGGTGTAGTTAATTCCAGAGATAATATAAATAATCACAAGGAAGATATGACACATGACAAGAGGAAATGGAATAGTAAGAGTATTGAAAATGCTCACATTATCATGACAAAACTCATATTTTAAGATGGTACAATCACAGTAATCTAAGCCGACTTCTGATCACAGTCATTTTTTCCTCAGCAGGTACCATGCAGAATAATGAGAGGTTCTTGTAAAAGGAAGGACATAGAACCACTTAAGAGGGACAAAATTCTCTGACATTGCAAAAGAGAATGTAGGGTTTTGGAAAAGGGAAAACAAAGAAGTCACTTGGATTCTGTCATCCTAATGCATCAATTGTGTGGAGCAAAGCTCTTTAACACCTCCCCATGCCCTCAAAAATAAAGCAAGCAATGTAGCAGTAACTGGCCATTCTCATTCATCTTGATTTAAATAATTTTTCTTGAAATGTTATAATATTTCTATTTTCAAGCAGGTGGTAGTAAAGGTAATGTCCAAAGTAAGACAGAAATGGCCTTTTTTAATTCAAGTTTTCAGTAAAGGAGAGTCATTTTAAGACACAGCTCACTGTTCATACAGTTAGGCAAGTGGTGACTTACACAGTTAACAACAAAAAATTAAGGAATTTTTTAAAAAAATAAATCAAGAGCAGGAGAGGGTTGTCAAAACCCCAAGTGCTTCTATATTTAACTTCCAGTGCAAATTTAAGAAGTGAAGCCTAGTATCCTTAAAATGCCTATGGATTGGCTCCACTTCAGCTGGCAGCCACAGCTTCATACTTCTCTTTTCTGCATTGCCTACTACATGCCTATAAGCAACTAAACTGCAAAAAGAATTCCTGCTTTTTAAATTGCTGCAAGTTACTCAGGAATTAGCTATGGTATTCCTACAGCAGTGATGATAAATATTTATTTCTTCTAAAATTTCATTTTATTTTTGCCTCAGAGTAAGAAAGTTATTTTGAACTCCTCAGTCTGAATGCTTCTATAGTTCTCTCTCATGTGTTAGCACTTAGGGCATTTTAGCTGTTCCAAAAAAGTCCTTTGAAGAGGAGGAAGATTGATTAGAAACACGTATGTATTGCATTATTCTACCTCCACAAGTTTGATTTCTTACAGAAAACAAGGCTTAAATGATTGTAGTCTTTTCTCTGTTTACCACTTCTCAGCCCCCATTTAATTTTAACCTCATTGCTCAGTTGCAACTCAATTTGCCAAGATGCTTTAAGAATGCCAGTTCCCCAAGAAATCAGATATCTTATGGAAAAGACCCAAAAAAGATCCTCTTTGAAGGAAAGGTGATGAAGGATGATCCCAGCACCTACACCCTTTGGTACCAGACACGCCATAGGATGGATTCCTCATGCCCAGCTATGAGATTATGCTCAATCAGAAGATACAAAATAGAGTTATAAGGAGAGAGCTAAGGATTTAAAGATTACAATGAGACCCAGACCTGTTCTAGGAGGAGGGAACAGGTAGTATCAAAGTGTGTACAAGTAACAAGTAAATTAGATGCTAATATATAGGCCACAAATCTATTCTGTGTTGCCAGAACTTAATTCGATGACAACACCATTGCAAAAAAAAAAGCAAACATTTATTCCTCACTCAAGGGCGCAGTTTCAGAATGAACAACGTTTAAAGCACTATGGTTCAACAAATATGTAACACCTTATCCAACAGTGCATAAGCAAGAAAGGCAGGTTAATTCAAGAGAAACTGTTTATGAGAAAAGACATCTGGACAATTACATGAACAATTACAATTCTATTATGCTACTTTCACTTTGAAGAAAGACACACATGGAAGACTCAGGCCCAAGAGGACGACCTGACATGAAATAACTGAATTGTGAATGTGTATGTGCGTGCCCATGTACAATTCACCTTACATATGTACAAG
This sequence comes from Pseudopipra pipra, assembly GCF_036250125.1. Lineage (NCBI taxonomy): Eukaryota > Metazoa > Chordata > Aves > Passeriformes > Pipridae > Pseudopipra > Pseudopipra pipra. The sequence goes on from NC_087554.1 coordinate 1,810,764, forward strand.
GTTTCTTTTTCATAAAATGCAAAATACGTTATTTTCTAATACCTTGTCTAATCCATGGTCAGCATTTACCAGGGGAAATGCAGAAGGTTGCTGGGACACAGTAGCTTGACTGTAATCTAAACACTAAGCTAATTCAGGATATTCTCCATGAGCAGCGGAATGGAAAGGGTAGTAAAACAGGGCCTGTGTGTTTCCCAATAAATCTTTACCTCTCCCTAAAATAACATAAGCCCACTGTGATGAAGACAGATTTCTCCAAAACTTGGTAGGACTTTGTTAGTAGCAAGCAAGAAACTTATTTATAAACATTTTAAAATATGTGCTCTCTGACACTATCAACAATGGTGTGCTTCATTCATGTGCTTGCTTTTTGTTTTAATGAGTACAATACATTCTTCAGTGTAAAAGACTAAAACATCTTTGAAAAAAAAAATAATTTCTAGTTATCACAACCAAAAATTGAAGGCAAAACCTTTTTTAAAAAGACTTTTGACAGCTTATAGTCTTAAATACAAGAATAAGCTTCATCTGATCTAGTGTTCGAAATAACTATCCATTAAACGCCTCAGGACACATTTAAAATATTCATTTATTAGGTTTTCCTCCTGCTTATATGCATCTGAATGTGTGTTTCGGGAAAAATAATGGTTAGAATTCTATTAGGCTGTTGTTACATTAGGACGGGGAGGTTTCAGTTTCAGAAAGTTTGCTTACTGTAAGACACTGAGGTTTTGCTAATGTCCTAAAGTTACTAGAAGGAAGTCTGATGGAGAAACATTTTGGTGGGAGTGCCAAGTCTTAGAAGCTTCTCCAGGCCTAAATATTGGAAGCATTTTTAAATTAACTGTAAATGCAAGCATTTAAATCCTGAACTAAATACGTAAAGAACAGAAAAGTACTGCCAATATAAATAATTTGATGAATTGCATCACAGTGAATGGCATTTCATACTGTAATACAAGTAAATTAATAACTAGTTACAGCAATTCTGTATAGGGCAAATATAAGTTGTTACTAAGAACCAACACCCATTTTTAAAGCCATTTTATTTCTAGAAATTTGGAAAGCATAAAAAATATTTAAGAAGTGTCCCTTCCCATTGCTTTTTGTGAGAATATTAGGTTACTCCTAACACAGTAAACAAGTAAACAAACATCACCAGCAACCTCATATTTAACTTGGTTTCACTAAACAACATAAACCAAATACGATGTGACAAAACCAACCCCAAAATTCCAACTCCTGTTTAACTTCTTGTTACACAGTATATGGCTCCAAACAGTTATGATCTAAAGGCAAACCAAAATACAGCTAGAAAAACATTTCTTTATTTTGAATATAAAGGATTGCCAGTGTTTTCTTATGAAGGAAGCAAGATCTTGAAGCTAGTTGCTAATTTTTTTGCAAATTCTTTTAAAAATTACCATTGAGAAGCCTAAATAAAATGAGCTCAGACAACAAAAGGTTCTACAAAAGCACTACTCCCATAAAGTGCTAAATACATGGTACTGAAGATGATACAGTGGTGGACCAAGTAGGGCTATTTGTATTTCCTTAAAGAACAAATCTAAATAGTTCCTGAATGGATGTCTAATGGTAATCATTAAGTGCTGTCATTATTTTCCTACTGATAGATAAACAACACACTCCAACTCTAAAGAAAATCTCCAAACCTGTTCCATAATATAAATAATTACATTTATGGTTTATATTTGCTTCACAGTTTTACAGCCAGTTCAATCTTTTGCATCATAATGATCATCATGATTCAGTAATATTATTTTTTATTTCATACACAAAAATGAATCACCATATACTTTAAAAAACATCAGCAGTTAACCTGATGGAGTTGCTTAAAAGAAAAATTTAGAAGTTATATTTCCTTAGATAGTGCTTTCAGCTACAATGCTTCTCTTTAAAACTAAGCATTATGCCAAATATATTTTAGGTAATAGATCGTGTTATTTGCTGATCTTTAATTTCAGGCTGATGTTTACATAAGATAATTGTCAGAATTCTTTAAAGTATAATTTTTCTTAAGAGGTTTACTCAGAAATCAAAAGCAAAAGCCATCCTCCACTAACCAATCACCCCCACCAAATGATATGAGGTGGTTTTGGCCCTTAGTTTGCCACATCATCTGTCCTAAAAGACTGCTCAGAAGTACTGATTTATTGGACCAGAAACACAGCAATATTAGATATCTACAGCCCTGTATGTTAAAAAAAAAGCAGAACGCGCTGTCTGTGAAACATGAGTCACAGCAAAAGTGAGCAGAGCTCATGACAAAACAACTCATGAATTGAGTTAGTTCTAATTGACATTAGGGACAAAATAACAGCCAAGACTTCTCTTCTTCTAGAACTCATGCTAATAACATGCATAAGGGGATTATGTCTGGAAACTGTGCTAAATTAAGTCTACCAGGTCGTTCTGCTAAAGTGATATCAAATATTAATGTATTCATTTCAATAAACATTTCTAGGCTACCACTGATTGATCCAATTACAATACTAATCATACATTTTCATTCTTTTAACAACTGACTCATGGAATTCCAAATTGCAAATGAGGTCTGGTCAATGCATTTCAATTATTTAATGTTCATACTCAAAAGCATCACTGTGATGACCAATTTCACTACAGGTTCACAGGCAAGAGCTGTGAACTGAAAAAGGCTAAAATGCAGGCTGCATTCTTGTGAGTCCCAGTGATCTGGGACTATTTTACTCAGCATGAGAAAAAAATACTTAGAAGTCACATAAGACAGTGTGAAAAGGCTTCTCTTTCCTATATACGAGACACACACTTCTACTTTTAATCAAGTCTTTTACTATGTACAATTACACCTCAATTTTTCCTGCCATACCAAGTAGAAAATTGACTTTACTTTCGGATGTTTGTGACAAGGGGAGGCAATGAATGCCTTGTCTTTTCTTTTTCACTTTCCTATAAATCAATTCCATTCTCTCAATGGTAATGTACAGTAAGGCTTCTGGAAATGGGATGCTTGAAACAATGCCAAGAACTTTCCCATTCACAGAAATACTTGCAAATACCAGTCAGAGCTTTCCACCCATCAGTCCACACTCTGAATACTGTATGGCTGTCCATTAATAAACACTCAAGAACGGGCACCTGAATACATTTTTAAATGAACTTGTTTTCATAGCCTGTGTTTTCCTTGATACAAACAGTTAAACTGTTCATAAGACTGCACATTTATGGTTACATGAAGCATACACAAGTTTAGATTAAACTTTTGACATATTTGTAAAAAAAGAGATATGGGAAAACTAACATTTTCTCTACAAAAAAAAATAATTCTAATTTATAATTAAGGTCAGAATTTTACAGAAGGTGTTTAAAGGTTTTAAAGTTTAAAGGAAAAAAAAATAGGAGGTGGTCAACTCCTGTCATGTGCTTTGGCAAAGCATATGAACTTTAATTAGCTTTCACTTGAAATCAAGAGTTTTTAAGCACAAGGAGGGACTATCTTGATATCTTGGACATAGAAACAGATATTGAATGATGGTCAGAGAGCACCTTGATCTTTTCCTCCCCCACTGTGACTTTATATTATTTAATATATAGGAGACTCTTTCCAATGAAGAAATCTTCATTAGAAACAAAGATTTAGGCATTACTGTGAATCAGCTCAAATTCTTTGCTATTTTGAAACTCCTAATAGATAGAAGGATCTTAATAAGGTAATATCAAAACCACTTTATACAATAAAGTAAGAACATTTAGAATATATTTCAAGAACGTATTTTTGTTGAAGACTTGTAACAAAACCTAGAATAAAAACCTTTTACCTTTGCTATCCTTCTCTTTACTCTTTTTAGGTTCTTTTTCCACATCAACTACTAGTTTAACTTCCTTCTTCAGAATCAGCTAGTGCAATGTAGTTAATTCCAAAGGAACACAGAAGAAGTTAAGGCCCTGCTTTCACAGCTTTTCCTACTCTGCAGAAATGATTTAGCAGCTTTGGCCTTTTGGAAGTGGTGCTTATAATCACAAAAGTTATTTATGTGACTTAAAGCATTTTAAATTTTATGTGAAAACACTCAATGACAATTCATTTGCATTTGGACATTGTCATGGTTCTCTCAACGAGCTGCAGGCAAAAAGTTTAGTGTCATTAAAAAAGTTCCTGCAATGATTACTGCCCCATGTTCTGCAACACCCAGAATTCAGCACTGGCTGAATTTAAATACAGATGGTTTTCTGAATCACTACCAATTTAAACACACAGCAACTAAACAGGAACTTGTAGTTTGTTAGTGACTGGAACTTCCAATTATGAATAAGGCACATGTACTACATATATCCCTAGATACTACCAAGTTTAACAAAAGAGATGTAATTATTTATTTCATAAGCTTACAGTGAAGAGGAACAAATATTTTCCTTGTAAGGTTTAGTATTTTCTACACGAGTACCATCTCATTTTTGCAGAGGGATTTTACCTCAAAAAAAAAAATAGTCTTTCAAATGTGTTCAAAAGTAATACATCACATTTGTTACTAGTAGACACTCTCTTCCTCAATCTAGATGCTCAACTTACGTTTCACATGAAACATTACATTGCCACCAATTAACTTTTGTATCCTCTCCCCCAAAATTTAGAAAAGAAACTTCGAGACACTAACACAAGGCAACATATATTAAATGGGAGATTAAAAAAAAAATTACTGCTCTCAACTTAGACCATGAAAAATAAGAACCAAGTCACAAAAACTGAAGTGCATTGCTCTTTCCTGCTGATAAGATGAAGGTCCGTGCAAAAATGTTAAATCTGAAATATGGATTTTTATACAAGGAATAATGACCACTGTGGTTTTTTGATTATTTTCTTTTTTTTTTTTTTTAACAATCTTGGAGCAAAACACTACTTCCTTCCCAATATCTTGAACAAATTATAAATAATAAAATATCAATGCACCAGAGGTGCAAGGGGATACGTATAAATCTTCCTTTTTATTTGTTCATTAAGTTCTTAGGTCAGCTCTTGCTAACATTTGCTAAGCATACTTCTGAAATGACTTTAGGAAGCAGGAATTGGATTCTTGAATAATTTATTTCATTTTAAAGGAAAAGAGAAATTACTACATCCTTCCTATTTCTGATCAGGATGCTGCCCTCGTATTACTTCGTATTTCCCCATGTTAATGTAATTTTTCTGACTTATGGGTTTTTTTTAAGAAATTAATTTCCATGACAATATCATTTAATAGTTCAACGTATTTTAAATATAAATTCAAACACACAATTGAAGAGGAGCTATTTAATTACATTTGTCTTGTGCTGAACAGAAAAAAATTTAAAGCACTGACAAGTGGATTACTTTTTTCCACCACAACTTCCAAGATGCATTGATACGACTGTATCAACACCAGTAAAATTTTAGGTAACGTTCCCTTAAAGGTTACAAAATTTCAGGGAGTTGTTTCTGCCATGTTTTATACTGCATCTAATTAGGGGGAAAGGAGTGAAAGTAACCTCTCCTATTTCCTTTTCCAAATAAAAAGACGCAAACAAAAAAATCACCGTGGTACCAAAAAAAGATTTCCATGGACATCTTCAGGCAAATACACAATTTACAGCCAAAGAAAGTCCATCTTAACTGAAAACTACAGTGTCCATTTACTTAGGGGAACATACAGTTCAATAATATTTAGAAAGAGAGAATAATTGGAATACCTGCACACAAGGTTTTCAAGACAACCTCTCAAATAATGTCTAATTATTTTAATGAAGTGAAATGCTCACGTCTTAACAGTTTGTGTAGAATTTAAATAAATACTCATTTTAGTGTTAATTTCAGTAAGAACAGATCAGGCCTCTTGCAACACAGGACTTCAAGAAAGGTGGAGAAGAAGCAGATTAATCAAGAACTCTAACAAAGCTTACTAGCATCAGGAATTAAAATTCACAATGGTAACCCACATGTAACAAAACAGAGCCACTACAATCAATACTTAGTTACAAAGGATATTACAGAGCTTCTGGATTAGCCTTTGGGTACATCTCCCTACCTATTCTGCCAAAAAAAAAAAAAAAAAAGTACCCCAAAAGCAAAAAAAGCCAGTATGTAAAAATATATGCCTATGATATAAAATAAATAACAACTTTCAACCCTGCTGAATGAATCCCTGACTAGCATGGGCAGAATAAGAAATGTAAGCAAGCAAGTCTGCAAACTTTCTTTCCCTTCTTTCTGAAAACACAAAAATAAACACACACTAAAAAGAAAACCCAATCCAAACTAAAAATCAACCAAAAACACCACTCATGCAAAAACCCCCAAAAAACTGTAGAACAGCCTGACATTCAACACAATCTGACCTTTACATTGCAGACAGTGAGACACTGGGTATCAACTATCTAGCATCATCTACAGTGACACAAACACATGCCAAAAATCACATATACACTTAATCAGAACAGAGGCAATAAATGGTTTTGACAAAATAAGTCTCAAGCTGTATAGAGGAAGAAAGCTAAAGAAAGGAGGGAACTAGTTTCACAGTTCTCCAGGGGTCAATGCTCTTTTATGACTACCAGCTTTTGAGAAGCTGAAGTAATATTTATCTGTTTTTCCCTGGTTACTTATGGATGTCTGTCAATGTTATGGATTAGTAGCTTTAATGAGAAAGTCCCAGTGTGTTGTGTGCTGTCTATCCAGAGCACAAGACAAGCATTGGCCCACAGCAGTTGCACTAAAGGCTGAGATTTTGCTTGTCATCCACCAGAACAGCACCTTGCATAAGGATTTTTCATCCCTTTTTTCACCCAGACTATGCTCCAGGGCAACTCACTTTACATCTAAAGGAGAAAATGCCAGCTATGTAGAGTTATAGAGGAAAAATGGGGCCATCAGGATACAGCAAACCAGTCAATTCCATGGTAGAAATGGTGAATGCTTTGATTCTTGGAAAAATAAATACTATAAAACTTTGTACTAAATTGATTGCAGGTGAACCTGTAATTAATACAAAATATCATCTCCCTCAAGGCTATCACTAGAAATTGTGCAAAGCTCTAGTACTTGCTTAACATTTCAAATCAGTCCAACAAAATTATAACTGACTGACACTATGATTCCTTTTCCATCAATATAATCTGAAAGATCTAAATGGAACTCTTAATAGCACTCACAGGATCTACAAACATTGATACGTGGGGTACGTTACAAGAAGAGGATGGAGTCATCTGTTGCAGTATGAATGAAAAAGTCATTGAAAAAGTTAACTTCTTTTCTACGTTCAATTAAGAATGGTGTATGATTTATAAAGAGTCTGAGGCTCAATTTTACATCTGGCTTCAATACTTGCACAAGTGTGCATCCACGGCCTTTATGGATGACATCTGGCTTCTGCAGAACACGTTAACAAGTTTTTCCAACAGAGAACAAATTAATTATACACTTACGGCACGGGGTGTTTGGTCTGCTCACAAGCTGTGGGAATGCAAAGATAGCTGACATGTCTACTTCGTGGTTTTGATTTTGATCCTTTTCTTCAGTCTGGTCAGCCCAAGCTACTGATTTTTGTCTTTGAATAAGCTGCTCAACCTCCCCAAACTCAGTCTCAGTTAAATCATTTGTCAACCCAGCTTCTTTCAAAGTCAGGTGTTGCTTGCGAAGAACGGGAAGCAAAGTATTTAGGACTCTGTAAAACAGCAAGAGGCAAGACAAGTTTGCTTCAGTAAACACAATTCTTACCCAGAAAACAAAAATAAATCTTGTTTCTGTTTCAATTTAAACTAAATTCTCTGAATAGGTCTTCTGAAGTTATAAGTGTCAGAACATAAAGTCTTATCACACCTGCCATGAAACCATACTTACTTTTCTGTTTGCTTATAATACTGGTCTTGAAGGGACATCAGAGCTAACATGTGCTTAATCTGTGCTTTCAGGTCCTGAACTTCTAGGTTTAAATGGCAATACTGCAGATCTTGACGAAGTTCCTTTGGGGAATTGGGAAGAAAAAAACCAAAATCAAACAACTGCACATCGAACTGATAGGTAAAAACTAAAATTTAAGCTAAAAAGTAATATTAATTCAACCAATATTGAAAAATAAATGTGGAGTGGAGCTGTATTATGATAAGGAAGTTTTATGGTAGAAAAGTATGAACTGTTTGATTTTTATTCACATGCATAAGTATTGCTTTGTAGATTCCTTTGACCAGTGGTGGGTGTGCTGCAATCAGCATTAAGAATCCAACAGGTACATGCTTACCTATGCAAGCCCAAAGACATCTTCGCCTTTTTTCCTGTATACTCACATACTTTATATCAATTATTAAACTGTTCTTAACTCATAGGTTTTACCCTTTCTCCAATTCTCCTCCCCATCCCCAACCCTGACAAAGTGAAAGGCATTTTACCTTTGGAATACACCCATCTCGACCCAGAAGACGCATTTCATTTTCAACACGGTGCAGCCATTTGGTGTTTTCCTCAAAATGTTTGACCTCCTCTTCTTTTTTCTTCTGCATGTGCACAGAGTGGATATTAAGGACTGCAAGCCTTTGATCCCGCTTGCAAGTGGCCTGAAAAAAAAAAAAGAATTAAAAAAAAGAAATTAGCATTTAAGGGGAAAACCTTCAGAGTATGTTTACCAAATCCTCTCTCTATGTAAAGATTTCTTTTCCTTATTTTTATGTAACATAAACAAATAATTCCTAGTTACTCAAGTATGAAAGTGAAGAAGCAATTTTATCTGCTTTGTTTTCCTGAATGTGTCCTAGATAAACCCTGATAAATAAAATATTGGGCAACAGGAAAATCCTCTATCTGCAAGGATCAAGTTCTTCCCATGTTTTGCTGAAATCTGGCAACCAAAAGGGAAAGGGTACTCTTTCTGTTCAGAGGACAACTACACTCTGCTGAATACCTCAAAAATTAGGTTACTAATGCAGTAGTCATAGAGAAGTGATAATCAGTGTGTCCCATTTTAATTAAATTAACTCATTGCATAATTACTTAAGCAAAATATACACGTGAATATAGCAAAATGAAGAGATGATACCTTGCAGTACATTATAGAAAACCCACCTTTTCTACTTTTTCTTCAGAGCACATCAGTCGAATTTGTTCATGACATTGATTATGGTAGTATTTCTTCAGTGTGTTTTCTTTTAGTTTCTTTTCTATGTTGAGGTATTCTTTTCTGATTTCCTCACGGTTTGCAAACACATTTTTAAGGGTTTCTTTGTATCTAGAACCAAAGGATAAGAATAAATAATTAATTACTTACTGAACACTTTTTATGGCCATCTCATTTAGAAGCAGATATTTCAATTCCAAGTTAATAAAATAAATATAAAGAACTTAAGAGGAAATAAGTGAAGCCTGTTATATATGAACACTAAATAAAGTGTCAATATATCAGAAAAGGTTTTATGTATTTGAACTGAAAATGAGATGTGAAATTTTTAAGGGGTCACTAAAAATAAATCTTGTTGTATTTATGAAGATGACACTGGGATTTAAAAGAAAAGCATCTGAAACTTCTCACATAAGTCTTATCTGTACCTCCCAAAGATGCTAAATAGCTATGTTCTCTACTTTTTATACCAATTTATTAAACAGATCAGACCACTGTTGCCATAGACACAAAAGGTCTTCAAAAAACCTGCCAGCTATCTCTCGAAAAAGGAGAACCAAGAAAGTCTTTAGTTGCTCACGTTCCCTCAAGTTGTTGTACAATTTTAATCACTAATGGACAACAAAAACATGGTCCATGTTCTGATTTTAACTCATAGCAGGCTAACAGTGGGGAAACCCCAAACTAGTAGATGGTACTCAAAGAGTTATTGAGTAACCAGTTATCTGTTTATCCCTACTCTGCAACACAAATCAGCATAACAAGGATAAGGAGAAACTCTGGAAGCATTGCCACGTTGCAACATAAGTTTCAGTGGTGGTACCTGTTCACTTCACTCCTGAGCACTGAAAATGCAACGGTACAGAACAGCCCAAAAGACACTGTAGTATATCTCAATAATGACCAACTTGTATACAAAGCATTTCATAACATCCTATGTTGTTAGAACTCTACATAAGAATAAAGACACAGTTTAACATGCAAATGTTCTAAAGACATGCAACATTCGAGGTTGCTACAGTGTTTAGCAATAAAAACAAAAAAACCATAAAATTAAGTATTGTAAAATTGCTAAAAAATAACACAGGCTGAATTACAGAGCAAGTTGCAGAGACATTCTTGCCATGTAACTGACTTCTTGCCAGTATTTCAGAAGTAGCAATTCTATTTCACAGTCTAAAGTTTGAGTAACTGAGCCCTTTATTCTAGGGTTTCACTATTCTCCTTTTAAAAAGAAAGAATTAAGAAAAGAATTCTTCTGCACAGTTTTAAAAATAAAGCAGTTTTCCCTAAGTGTCCAGAGAATGCTATCATATCTAGGTAAAAATGCATATTAAAACAGAGAAGTATTATTTCTTTAAGGAGCCATTACAGGTTAATGGTTGGACTCTATGATCTTCCAGGTCTTTTCCAACCTAAAAGATCCTACAATAATGCAGGTCAGCTGCAGTGTATCAGAGTTCTTACCCTACACTGTTACTATCTGTACTACTATACTATCTATTGCACAATTGCTTGCAGAATTTTTGCCCTCCATAGTATCCATAGAAACACAGTTCCTCCCAGCTGCCTGGGAAACACAGCAATAAGGAATCCGAGTGAATCCTCCCTCTGTTTCCCTCACAGTAAAAACTTGGGCATAATTTAGGAGAGGGTGCACATCCTGATTCTACGTACAGTCCTCATGAGGAACTATTACCAGTAAATGTGTACCTATAATCATCTGTGCCCCAAATACAGCATCAAGTATAGAAGCCTTTGCAAAGTTCCTGCCTTGAGCTGGATTCACTCATTCAATAAGCACACTTCTATTCTTATGGAGTTAGCTTCACCCTCTCTTCTGCCCTTGAAAAATTACAAAGTTATCCTGCAGGGTAAGAACCCTCTACACTGCCTTGTCTCAAAGTGCTCATGGACTTGTTGGTTGTAGCTCCAAAGCCAGCATCCACTGTCTACCTCAACAGGCTTAAGACTTGAAGGGCTGGCAGACAACACGACTCCAAGCTTCAGACAGATGGAGAAGGAATGATTTCTGGGTTTGAAGAAGCAAGTGCAATACTCAGTGAGTCTCTTTCAGGTGACAGTGAAGCAAAAACCATGGGTAGTTGGACTGAAATACAAGCTCATGGATAAGACTCTTTCCTGCCCCAAACAAGAGGGAGAAGGCAGCACAATACCTTCAAAACCTGTAAGTGAACGTGGGAGAAATCAACTCATCACCCACACCATCAGTAGGATGAACCTGACAGGATATTCATGAGGAAGAACAGAATGAGATACTCACTTTATTTCTGATATTTAGAGGGAATAGGATAGGCTTATATGTGGCTCTATGGATATGCCATAACATTAAAATGCAAACATTCCCTGACCAACTAATCTTGGCATAGAATATGTCCAGCATTTTGAAAAGATATTTTAGAGACCTCGCCCTTGACTGACTCTTCCCACACACAAGGAATGAAATAAAGGGCAAATCACAGGAAATTAAATCAATCTTAAAAGACATACAGTGCAAAAATATGCAGGGAAACTGTCAGAACTATCAACATGACTTAGAAGCCCACACTTATTTTGAAAATTAAATTTAAATAACCTGAATGAGAAAGTTTATTGAAATGCCTGGGATGCCAGTAAAACAAAGCATAGTTAGAGAACATTTTGCTTTTGAATGGGTTTTTACTTCACCTCAGCAGGTTTCCCAGGTTGAAAACCAAGACATTCAAAGGGCCAATTAAAAAAAGCTAAGTGAATCAACCTAGGTTAATAATTCTCAGAAATACGTGATGAGATACGCAGAGACAGACCCAGAAAGACTTTTGCACCAACATCTTACTTTCTCATGGAATAGATTGACTTCCTCAACAAACTGATACTTCACATCTTAGTTTGTTACATTTTGTGGGCTCTCTTGAGACAGCCCCATGAGAGAAGACCAACAGGAATATCAAGAGGAGAGAGAGGTCAAGAAATATAAAAGCCACAGAAAATAAGGAATCTACAAACATACGTTAAACTCTTCGTAGAGAGAAGAGCTTCAAGGTTTTTGTCTCTCAAACCTTGCAGGAAAGATACTACTTGAAGTCGTGTCTGCCAACAGTAGCAAGAGCTGCTGTCATTTATGCAAACTCCATTCTGCCTACCCACAAACACAACCTGTTAAGCAGCTTTGCTGGAAGCCAGCATTCATATGCTCCTTCCTGTCACATCTCATTTCCTGCATCCCCCCCTTTCGTTTTAAATCCACCACCAAGTTCCTCTAGAAAAAGAAGCAGCACATTATGCAAAGCCATACCCAGTCTAAGTAAAGCAATGTTAAAATGAGGAAACCAATATTGAAAAGAGCAAGTTTGTTTTACAAATGCGTTTCCAAGCTAGGCAAGCTCCGTTTGGGAAGCAAGATTGAGATGCGATTCATTTACCTTTCTATTTCCACTTGCTGGTTGTTTGAAAGTTCTGCAGCATCATAGTTTTCAGGAATGCTTACTTGCTTTTCTTCATATTCTCTCAGTTTCTCCTTCAACATTAGGATCTAAACCAAAAGAGGCACCTTTTAGTTGGGATATAGGCTTTTTTGATTTTTTTCAAACCCAGCATTCTGTGCTGATATGTTGAACAGCTTTATAAATGGCAGTAGGTAATATTCCTCTCAGAAGATAAAATTTTCTTACTTTAAAATACTATATGGGAGAATTAGGACAATACTGCCTTTAAGGTTCAATCCTATATACTTTTTTTTTTTGTATTCAGAGTTAATCTTTCAAACTTTTAAACAACAGATCTTTTTTTACATACCTCTTTCTTTTGTTCATTGCAAATTTTAACATACTGGCTTATGTGACTGTCCAAACTAACAACATTGCTCTTCAACTGTAAAGAAATAAGTTAGAATTTAAGGTGGCTCCTTCATGTTTTCATGCATAATAAATACACCATGTATAATTACTACATAGTTAGACATACACTGTATTATGAGGAAAGGGATGAATACAATCCTGACTTGCACAACAAAAATATAACTCACAGCTTTTGCTGTCATCTGTTGTACACCCATGGCCAGGTAATTTTGCTCAGCAGAACAATAAAAAGTAATTACATTTACATGTGCAAGCACATTTTGCATTTATTCAGACTAGTTTGACCATTTAACGTATATCTTATAGCTTTTACTATAAAAACTATCTTTATTATGCAACAAATGGAAACTACAGTGAACCCCATATTACATAAAAGCAATTAGGAGCTGCAATAAAAAAGATTATGAAAAAAATCAAAACAATAGAGATCGGAAGACAGGACATTCTGGTGGCTTTTCCTTTATCAATATAATTAATATAATCTCATTGTCAATATAATCTCATTGAACTTCTTGGCTGCAGCTGAATTCTACTTGTAACAAACCTGGACTGGTTCTTGTACAACTGGTCAGACACATCTTTAATATACTTCACAGTTCTTCAAGAAAGTAACAAGAAGATACTGAAAACAGATGTGAATTCTACCAGCTGAGGATTATTCCTAAATCTCATGCTCCCCAAACAAACTATTTCAAACTGGCAACATCTTCTCATTAATGAAGCTATGTTGCTTTTAGGCCAGATCTAGTATCTAGTCTGTACCTACTACATCTATCACTCATATAAGGAAGAGGTGTCTGTAAGAAGGAAGAGATAACTGAACAGAACTGAGACAAAAGTAAAGGAAAATATAATATTCCAAAAGAAATAATTATCCTTCTCTTAATACTGTATTATTATACTTCGACAAGAGATCAATAAATACAAATATACTCACAGAAGACTTGATATCCTTGGCTCGGTTTGCATACCTCAGAGTGTTATAGGTATCATCATAGAACAAGGAGGAGGGACTGACAGCAGCTATCATTATTGTCCGGCAGTTTCCTCCAAGGGAATCTTTCAGCAGACGAGTGAGTTTGCTGTTCCGATAAGGAATGTGTTTCTTGCGCTGAAAAGAGTTGTACACGTTTCTATGGATTAGACAACTGTACTTTAAATAAAAGTCCACTTAGAATTTCAACAATGCCACAAGACATGACAGTCATGAAACTTTTCTTGGACCTAACTAAGTTTTCTTGAAGTTACCTATACCTCTCAAACAGTTTAAGTCTCTTGAAGCTGTTTAATACCTTTACATCATGTGTATTAGCTAGGTTACTTTCTGATGTCTGGATATATAACTTTTATTTTTGTCATGGGGCAACCAACAGAAAAGGCAAGATACATTAAACTACTTTCAGTTCACTTTGGGAAGGACCTCTAAGATCCCTCTAGTTCAATCCCTCTGCTCAAGCAGGGGCAGCTAGAGCAAGATGCCAAGGACTATGCCCAGCTGGGTTTTCATTATCTCCAAGGATAGAGATTCCACAACATTTCCAGGCAACCCAACTCGGCCGTGTGAAGCTTTCTTTCAAGCACATCTACAAACTTTCTGTCTCATTTGTCTCATGGTGCCAAGTTAGGTCACTAGGAACCCAATCCTGCACCAAATAAATCAACATGAAGAATCTTCCTTATGCCCACAGTACGGGTTTTAAACTCCTCCTTCCACTCCAACAAGATGGTGACGAGAATGTGCATCACCAGGAAGAGAAATAAAAGCTCTGATCCTTTTCTCCTGGCATATCTGAAGGGAGAATTTGCTAGTTGCCCAGAAGGTAAAGTGTCATGGTAAACAATGGTCTTGACTTAGGCAAAAGTTTTGTCATTATCCCACACAACTGTACCCCCTCCTTCCCTTGAGCTGGTGAGCCAGATCAGGAGACTGCTTTGAGCAGGGGACATGTGTGTATGTATGTAAGATCATAAAAGAACAACTGGGGATAGGTGCTGTTTTATCCTTTAAAAGTCTCTTCCACAGAGAATAAAGATTATTTGTAAGGCTATTTGTTTACTCATACAAGGTTCTCTACGTATGCTTGATTTTGAAAAAGGTAGTAAGAAAAGCAATTACATTCATCTTTGACACTATCCTTAGGTAGCTGCACATTATTTTTGAGAACTCTTTCTCATTGGGATTGTCTTTCAGCTATCACAGAAATGATGGTGGAAACCCTGAAAACAATCTTAAAGGAGTAGCATCAACAATGTAATTCCCATTACTCAACCAGCTTAGCATTCAAAAAAAAAATAAAAATTCAGAACACTAGGAGGTGAAGACTGCACAGGAAAGCAGCACTTACAAACCTTTGGATCTGCCAATGCATTAATGACATTTCCAAGAGCAAGCAGGGAGCGGTTAATGTTTGTTCCTTCTACAAAACGAGCCCCCCTGGCATTTGTTGCACTGGCACGTTCAGATCCTGCCAGGTCAATGAGGGACATTTTGGCGACACGAACATTTTGATTAATACTGGCTGTTTTATCTTGCTGCCGTAGGTAAATCTACGATTAAAAAAAAAAAAAGAAAATAAAAGGTAGCCACTAACCATTTTAAGCAGTAAGTTACACAATTAAATTAAAAACTGTTTTCAGAAATCCTTATTGGAATCCTTCTCGAAATCCAAGATAAACCTTTTTGTAAATATCTAACACCAACAGGCACCTTGGCCTAATGGAAAAGAGCAAACCCATTTCTGACACCTCTTAAACTCAACTTGTGCCAGGTATCGGTAAGGAAAAAGAAGCAGAGTGTAGTTGCACGGAGTTTGACTGGGTGGAGTTAAATTTATGCATAGCAGCCTATGTGGTGCTTTCAGAGCTGTGACCCAGGCAGTGCTGGTGACACACTGGTGATCAGCTGCTGCTGCACAGCGGCTCTGCGGTCACCAAGGCAGTCGGCAAGAGGCTGCAAGAAATCAGCTGACCCCAACTGATTGGAAGTTTCTCTGAAGCAGCCCTTGCTTGAGGAATGGCTGAGCATTAATCTGATGGTGCCAAGTGATTGGTCCCTCCCCTACTTCCCCTTTAGTTAAGTGAACCACAAGTTTCCCAACTCCCTCGCTTTTGCACTTCTGATTCTCTCCCCCATCCTGCTGCAGAGGATTAAGTGACCAACTGGTCCTGGGCTTACAACAGCAGCAAAGATTAGTGAGGTTTTTTTTTACTCTTTACAGGGAAAAATGAATTTCACAGCTAAAATAGCTCTTGATTCTTCATTACTTAAGATGTATATCACACTATTGTGCTATAAATTGAAAGACGTGTTCGTTTTTTAAATGCACATTTTAGGAATGTGCAATAAAGACACGTATAGGGATAAACCAGAAAAAAGGCTGGATTTTCAGGGACTTAGACTTAATTGTATCTACCATTAATAGGAAACAACACTTAATTACTGCTGTGAAAACACACTCCAACATCTTTTGGAATGTGGTGCCCACTGAAGCCACTTGTTCCTCCTCATCCCATTTTTCCTGAAATTTTCACGGTACAGGAGATGTACAAGGAACTAAACACTTTTGCTTCCTTCTGCTGCTGAAGGTATTCTTTCCTCAGGTTTATAAGGAAGTAGGCAGAGTGTGATTATACAGTCAGTAAGGAGAATTAAAGTTATCCTTAGATGGCTTTTACTTTTCCAGAATTCTCTATAAATTTTCCCTTCTTTTGTGTTGAGTGCCTTGCCATTTGTTAATAAGGCTATTGGTTACTGACCCTTTCATGAACAGACTTTTAGACAATTAGAAAAGAGCTGCCATGCATGAGGCAATAAAGACAATATCTCACTAGTTCTGTAGCTTTAAGCTTTGTGCATGAGAAATGAAGTCTTCACAGCACTTTGTAACTGGGAATAATTTGACAAGTATTCTGAGTGAATCAAATACTTATGACTTGCCATGAAATGTATCTATTCCAAATAGATATATTTCTATATCAAACAGTACAACTAACTTCAGTTGTACTATTTCTAGTACAATAGACAAAAAGAATCCAACCTCAGACTGGGAACATTCAATCAGAACAACCCAGTAACTATCATTAGTGAAGCAGGGAATGCTGGAGTGACAGCCAAACTATGTTGTACGACTCAAGCTTTTGTAAAAATTCAAAAGATACAGGAAATGCCCCAAAGCAGAAACTTTTATATTTCTTTGTCAGTCAGCAGAACACTTTCAATAGAACAGTGTGGCAATTTGGATTTTACTTTCAGATGCAGTAATTGCCTGACCTAGATAGATGTTTCAAACCAAAGACAGATGGTACGGGAAGGCAAAACTTGCATCTCTAAAATCAGCTCAGAATGTCCCGGGCTAAGACTTTTATCAGTTTCTGAGTGAGTTTCAGACAACATCCTGCTCCAATAAAGTTAACAAGCAAAGCCAAAGATAACATATCTCTACAAACAAACAGTTCTTAAAATAATAGAAAAAAGTTCAATCGAGACAGCACTGGGGATTTCTCAACACTCACATCTCTGGAACCAAAGACACAAATCTGTTGAGCGGAACGTCACAGATGTGTGGAAATACATGAGAAACTGAAGTGATTTATGTAATTGCTTGCCACTTTTAGAGATGTACTGAGAAGAATGCAAAGACTGCCAGATCATACAATCCAGAGCTTTATTCCTGAGTCAAGGTGAGGGAGATAAGACACCCCAGCCCAGCAAGTAAACAAACAGAAATCAGCAGTTAACTCTGTAGCACTGTACCCTGTGCCTTTTTAAAGGCAGAACACACACACAACAATGAACAACTTCTCAACCTGAACAACTTCAGAAGAAGTCTCGGTATGATCACATACAGTGTACAACCATGGGCAGGACTTCAGGGGAAATTAAAAACAGGGAGGGCAATTGCAAACAGAAGTTTAAGGTATATAAGAAAACATAGAAGCTTTTAGAGTGGCAGTGACTTTTGCTGTGTTACATATTTAGAAGTTTCTTTAAAAAAATCCCAAAACTTTTGGCTGCTTTCATTAAGCATTGCCAAAGTCTGCAGATACAGTTAAGAACTGCCCAACAGTTGAATGATGTAATGCAAGGACTAGAATCAAATTTAATATTTTTCAACCCTGAGGGGCATCATATAAATAATTCAAGATACTGCTTTGCAGTAGGTGATAACAAACAGAAAAGAAAAGAAAATACATTTTAGTTAATGGGACTAGTTTTTAAATATCAGAGGTTGTATTTAAGGAGGAGTCAGGGGGTAGCACGCAGCAATAATCTTGGGGGAAGTTGTAAGTTCCAGTGGACTTACACAACGCATTCAAAACTCATTTATGGAAACTAAGAATCATCATTTCATTTTCTAAAACTTGGCACATACCACAACATTAAGAAATCACTTTAGCGTAAAAATTAACATTAACCAAAATAAATACAGTAGGAAAGTACTACTTGACATTCTCAGCTTATAGTCAGACATGTAACCTCATTCTGTAAATTATTTTTCTTACAGAAATGCTGAGCAACATAATGAAACCATAAACCAATGAAAAACCCACCAATAACTTTCAGTTTATAAGATTACAATATGGAAGTATATTCCAAGCTCAAAATTACCATTTTTCAGAAGAGATATTTCTTCTAAGGTACACAAGTTGTCATAAATATAAGTTATATGTTCAAACTATTGGAATTAGAGACCTTTTCATTGAATTCATTTTTTCAAATATAAACATTATGATCCTTTACATACTTCTAAGGAATAAGGAGTCAACGAGAAAACTGGAAAACTTCAATCCCCTCTGACCCAAACGAAGGTTCAACACAGTTCAAAAATAAAAGCTTCCTGTGTATCCAACTTTAAACAAAACCTGCAACTCACAGTAATGACCACTGTACATCTGCTGTGTTATCTTACCTGAAAGACAGCATGGGACCGGGAAGAGGAGGCATTCACATCTGTGGGATGCTGAGTTCTATTTTTATTTCCATAATCCAACATCTGAAGGATTTCCTCTGCTGATTTAGGCTTTAATGGTAGAGAACAAGATAAATACACTTTTTTTCCTTTTCCATCAACTATAGGAGATTCTACAATACATTAACAGACACCTTTAAAAAAAGAAAGGAACTTAACATTTTATCTACCCAGAAATAAGAGAAATTTCCTGTTTTGAAATTGAGGCACTTCAAACAAATATTCTCCACTAAAAAGCAGTCATGTATGAAAAGCATTTAACTGCAGAAATTTAGATCAGAGAATATTTTTAGTAAAGAATTTAAACAAATCTGAAAAGGTCCTCCATAGAAGAAGCCTCATTTAAGAATGCCTGACTTAATTCTTCTTGTACTAATGCATTAAACAGTGATATACTAATTTTTTTTGCCCCTTCACAAGACTGGAGATATTGGAAGCAAGCCAAACTAAGAACACTGTTTCCTGTCAATTCATTCCATGAACACAAAATCTGGAAGCTCCATAGCATGTAACATACACTAAAAGGCTACAAAAAAAAAATAAAAAATAGGTCCACAAGAATTGACTGTCAGATTGCAAAACTGACTTTGCCTTCATTGCTATCTTGGAGTGTTCTACACCAATGTGAAGTCTCAGGGTTGTTTCTGTTTTTATAATAACCACGTTTGAAAAGTTTCATGTTAAACTACTTTTCCAGGCCAGCATAGCAACTCTTTGGCAAAGATGCCAAGATGTTTTAGCTGAAAAACCTGCTGGATGACAATAAGGACTGAATGCTTTATTTAGTTGCATTCAACAATATTACCAGTTTATTCCCCGATGTGCTTTTGACTAATCAGTTAAGATTGCAAGTTACTGGCCAGAAAACAGCCCACTAGGAAATTACCAAGTTCCATACAACTCTCACAGAACTACGGGACCTTTCTCAAATTTCTCAAGCACGTTGTGAGTTTCCATATGTATTTACATACCTGATGTAATGTCAGACCTTGAACTATCACCCCTTGCTGGGCATCTTCACGAACAGCCAGAGGTCCAGAGCTGACCAGCAGATCACGGATCTGCTCATTGTAAATCTTTGAAAGGGAATTTAAAGTATTTTATTAAAATCTTCCATACTTGACTGAATTAAACTTAAATAAACAGAAATCACTCATCTTTTTTAGTATTTCTTTAAGGCAAAGTAACAAATTCACACTGTAGATTTTTTTCCAAACAGCTTTATTATACTGAGCTTAAAATATTCAATGTGCATGATTTCTTTTAAGCCATTAAGGTGCATCATTTTTTCTAGTAAATAACTGTTTTCCTTATTAAAAAAAAAAGAACTTTTTTTTTAACAAAAAAAAAAGTTTTTGCAAGCAGCATGAGTCCAAAGCATTTATTTTTCTTTTTTCTCTCCTCTCCTTCTCCCCCCTCCCAAACACCAACTATTCTTCCATTAAGAATTTGAGGGAGCTAGAAGATAAACAATTTCACTACTAGTACTCAACAGCAGTGCCAAGACACTGACTTGTAAAAACAGAACATCATTTTGTTGTGTAATTTCACAGTGCTTATAGAATGTTGTTGTGAATTCCTGAGATATAACCCTGGTATTTTTTGGTACACATCAACAGATATTCAGAGGGATGTAATTGATCAGCAAGACAAAAAACACAAGAATGTTCAGTGAGTATATTAGAAGTGATTGTTCTTTTTAGGCAGCTTTCTGTAAAACAGTGACAAGTGCCTTTGAGCAGCAAATTTGGCAGAGCACAGTTCAGTTCCACTCCTGTAAGGATGCATTTTGTCAAGCCCCAGAAAGGACCAAGGAAAGGCAAAACCAGCTTGTCTTTATGTATTAAATATGAATTATTAAAAGCAACATAGCAAATGCAGGAACTCACCTCTAAATAAGAGACAGCAACATCACATATTTTATCTTCTTTTATTTGATCCATGCGGTCATAAAGTGTCATCATGGTTAAATACATCACTCCAGGATCTTCAGGAGAACCTAACATGGTATGAGTCTTTCCAGCTCCTGTTGCACCATATGCAAGCACTGAATTTACACAAAAAAAACAAAGTAAGAACATGGAAATTATACCAGTAAGCTAATCAGAAACACATAAGTCAAATAAACATTCAGAGTCCTGTCATTCTGAACAGCTGTTTTCATAAACTGATCAAGTTCCTTACTTAGACTTTAACAGCTGTAATCAGACCTATTTCAAAGTAACATTTTTGAATTTTCAGTTCAAAATTTACATGAAAATATTATTTACTTACTCTCATAACCCTACACCATCAACTTATTGCTAAAAGACATTTAATTTCCTCATCACATTTCATTTGCCAATTAAAAAAGCCTCTTAAAGAGTTCATAAAGCAGGCTACCACACATTTAGTGACACAACTGCTTCTGCATGAATAACTCCAGAGGAGTTATTATGTCATTAGCACACATATTTCAGATAAAATTCTGAAGTCTTATATAACCCTAACACAAACTTACTTCCAAAATAGTAGAGCTATTCTAACTTCCATATGTGAAAAAACCAGCCTCTCATACATATTAATTAAAACACAGGGCTTTATTTCTATCTCAGGCTTTTTTAATGCCCCTGCAGCAGCTGCATACGATGGTAGAAACTTTGAAGCTTTTTAATTAAAGAAAATAAACAGCGAAGTTACCTGTGCAGTTATATCCATTTAAGAAGCCATCAATCAGAGTTTTGGTAGTATGCTCAAAAACTTCCAACTGGGATGACATTTCATCAAAAATAGCATCAAACATAAATTTAAGATCTTTCCTTTGTCTTTTGTTAATATCCCTATGGGTCAGTCTCTTCCCGTTAAAGAAGCTAACTTCTTCCTCCTTTGGATCAAAGACCAACACATGCTGGTCAATAACATGGACAACCCTGCTAAAGTTGTCCTGTTTCTCCTTCTGGGTCTGTGGACGGACACGGACCACCACTTTCACGTGATTGCAAACATCTTCTTCCTTAGCGGGAGTCATCCCCTCCGGCCC
Source organism: Pseudopipra pipra (assembly GCF_036250125.1). Taxonomy (NCBI): domain Eukaryota; kingdom Metazoa; phylum Chordata; class Aves; order Passeriformes; family Pipridae; genus Pseudopipra; species Pseudopipra pipra. Next base: position 1,832,728 of record NC_087554.1, read on the forward strand.
CCAGCTTCGCTTCCAAGACTCTTTCAGGTTGCACAGCTGAATCTCCTCTGCAGTTGACAACACAGAGTGAAAGGCATTATATTTCAGATAAAACCTTTCAGGTAGTTCACGCTTTTGAAAAGGACTAACACCCGGCATCTCAGCTGGGTCCCCCCAGCGCTTGCCAGTTAGCTACAATGCAGTGCAACTTAGGGAAGCACTGTAACCGGCCTGAAAACATGACTTAATCCAGCGCAGCTTTAAGGAACCCAGCTAGCACTTCCCCGGTAAATTCCTAAGTTTATTATAACAATTCAAACTACTAAATAACCTACTGGCTGTCCTTTGTGTCAGGGCAAGCCTGAAGATGAGCTTCCAGGTTCCTACAGACTAATGTGGGCAGTTTTCTTGTCCTACAGCAGAAGGCAGAGCAGCCGCCTATGCTGTAGTTATAGGGACCTCTATTCCCTGGGTTATTGATTTACCCACGCTGCACGTGGGTTTAAAGGGAGTTACAGCGGGATTTACGTTAACGTAACTTGCATGGGATACAGCGACCGATAACAACCTGGAATTTCCTTTAAAGGGCTCATCCTTGCTTGTTCGTGCCTCTAAGAGCGGACAGCGACTTGCACGCTGAAGGCTCTCGGCGACGCTTTTGCCGCTTCAGGGCAAGCTCAGCTGAGCCATAACCGAGACACGGCCACGGAGCAAGGGAACACCTGGGGCAGAGGAGCGGGGGGCTCCCCTCCGTACCCCACCGCACACACTCTGCTCGGGGCACGCCGCCGGGATCGGCAAAGCGGCGAGACAACGCTCAGCGCCCGCCTCGGGACTCGCCCCCCGGGCCGTGTCCGCCGCCGGCACTCGCCCCCCGGGCAGCGCCTATCCCCGGGACTCACCCACGGACCGTGTCCATCCCCGGTCTCACCCCCCGGCCCCTGTCCGCCCGCTCTCTCACCCCTCGGCCCATGCACTCACCCCCGGCCCACGCCCATTCCCGGTCTCCCGGCCCGTGTCTACTCCCGCTCTCACCTCCGCGGCCGCTCCAACCGCCACGCTCCGGCCGCCCAATTCAAACACAAGCAGGCCGCCCTCCGCGCCTCCTCATTGGCCGCCTGCCCGTGACGTCAGCAGAGCGACGGCGCTCACGGTAAGTGCGCGGGGCCGAGGTCGGCGCGTGCCCCGCGGCCCGGGGGGAGCGGCCCGGGAGAGCGGGGACAGTGCCGGGGCCACCAACGGGGCCACCAACGGGGCCACCAACGGGGCCACCAACGGGGCCACCAACGGGGCCACCAACGGGCGGGGGGCCTCGCTCCGCGTGTCACGCTGGCCCGGCCCGGGCGGGGAGCGGGGGAGCAGCCTTCGGCCGCGGAGCTGGCGTGGGCCGGGCTGCGGGCTACTGACGCTTTCCGGCCGCCTCTGCCTTCACCTTCTGGCTCAGTGCGAGCCCCGCTCTGCCTCCGGTTGTGCCCGAGTGCCGCTTTAGACCGTAATAAAGTACGCTCTCTGCTCGCTTCTACGAAACAAAATCCCCGTGGTCTGACAGAATAGGGTTGGCTGTAGGCAAAGCGTGTCCCCGGCTGGGCTCGCACCCCGTGGGTCGGTGTGAGGAGGAGGAGGATGAGGCTGGTGGCCGCACCTGTCCTGCTTTAACCAAGCCCCGGCAGGCGCTCGCTGCCCCACCCACGGGATCGGGGAGAGCGGGGGAAGGGTGAAAACTGGGAAATTCGTGGGTTGGGATAAAGGCAGTTTAATAGGGAACGAGAAAGCTGCGCACACAAGCAAAGCAACGAGAGGAATCAATTCACCAAGGGCAGGCAGGTGCTCAGTCCTCTCCAGGAGAGCAGCGCCCCTTCACGCGCAACAGTGACTTGAGAAGACAAACCATCACTTCAAACCTCCTTCTCCCCCCGCACTGTATAAATTCAGCATGATATCATATGGTCTGGAATATCCCCTTGGCCAGTTTGGGTCATCTGCACCAGCTGTGTCTCCTCCCTGCTGTGTTCAGCACAAATCCAAAGCACAGCCCCATGTGAAGAAAATTAACTCTGCCCCAGCCAAAACCAGCACAGCATCCCGTGGCGATGTGTGTGTTTGCTGTAGGGGCGCTGTGTTTTGTTGTGAAACCTCAGTTCTGGGTGTCTGTGCAAAGTTAGAGGGATGTGCACTAATGAATTTAAGGTAAGTGGAAATACTACCCAGCTGAGGCTTAAATTATTGAGAGAATAACTTTCCAGAGGCGATTACTCAGCATGTTCTTATCTGTGCAGGCAAAATATCTGAGGCCTCCGGCAAGGTAAATGCAAGCAAAACACATAATAAAAATTTGATAGTGAAAATAATCTACTGGTTGCTCGAATATGCTTGATTGGTAAATAGCATTGAAAGTTCTGAAAACATATTTTGCTGACATGACATATCTATAAAACTGCCCATCTTGGAATGTGTGTTGATTGCTTTACTTATAGCAGTTCCACTTTGTTTTTTAAACAGATACACTGTTTCAAGTATTTGTTTGAAAGTAATTCCCAGCATCTACTGTTCTTCCAGTTTGATCAACTCCAAAATGTTATCTCGGTATCTCTGCCAAGTTTACAAGTGTTTGTTTCTCCACGACTTAAAACTGAATTCGGTAAGCGTGGCTAGTCTGGCCAGAAGGATCCATATTTCATCAAAAAAGCTTTCTGACTGTGAGTTAAAGGAACAAACCGTCCAGAAATGCGAAACTGAAGAGTTGCCTCAAAGTACGGAAAACAGTAACTTTGGAAGATTGCATATACCAGTGATGCTGGAGGAGGTTCTTAGTTGTTTATCCCCCCAGCCAGGTCAGGTGAGTTAAATGATTAATTAATGTTTGTGATTCACTAACACTCCAGCAGAAAAATTTGTGCAGCGTAGGCATAACTTTTGTTTAGAGGAATAAAGGGGTGCTCTTTAAGGATCAATTGCATCTTTTAAAGGTTCAAAATTGTTTTGCAATTCAAATTAAGACTCTGCATTCAAAACTAATAAAACTATTGCGTTTGAATACTCTCTTGCTTTTGTACTTGTCTTTCTGAATTGCACATGTGTATTCCTGGAGTCCTGTTCATTACTCATAGTAGTGGGGAATTCTCATGGATGGTCGTGTCATGAGTTTGTGTAAAGCTCTCTTCTTCTTGTACAAGAGGTAGTATTGGGGTTTTAAAAATCATCATCATCATCCCTTGTTCTGAGATACTTATTTCCATGGTTGGAGGTGTTTCCTTAGGAAATGCTTACACTGCATGAGGAGCACTGTAGAGATACTGTAGTTATAAAATGGCTGTATGGTACCAGAAATGGTTTTGCCTCATTAGTGTGGAACTTTTACAAGCTATCTTATTTGGGTATGGTACTGTAAGTAGTTTGCTTTTGGTACCTGGCTTAGCTCAAGTCTCTACACTGCTGTGTTGATATATGTACACTGTGTGTAGTCTAGGTATATTGTTACATGGTTCCTTGAGAAAAATGATACAGTGAAATGTTTTTTTTTTGTCTGAGTGATCATAAATAGAATATTAAGTTGAAAGGATTTCTTATGCAATGTAAATGCTTAAATAATTTTCACATTTCGGATGCTTTTATCTGTGATATTAGTGCTTATGTTAGCTTCACAGGATCTTATAACTTAGGCTTATCAATGTGTGATAAGCCTACAAAGGCTGAAACAATACATAAATAAGTAGAAAGCTTAAAGAGAGTGTATGTTCTTGTTTTCATTTGAAAACAGCCTCGTCCAACAGTGGCGAAGTGATGTAGCAATTTTGAGATGGATTCAGTGATCAAAAATTTGCAGTCAAGTCTTGTTGTGTTGCCTTGTATTTTAAGTGTTTGAAGAAGCAGTGAGAATGCAAATAGTGTACACACACATTAGCATACAAATTGCTCTTGCATGTGTCCTGCTGCTGAAGACACTTAAATCAGTAAAATACATAAAGAACTTCAAGTTCAGATTTTTATGTCAGAGCTATGGTGAAATTTTCACACATTAAATGGACACAGAAATTGTGACACTGTATGTAAAGTATTTTTTTCAGTTGTGTAAGTTTCTATTTAGATAAGAAGAGGCTGATGAAGTGACTGTTCATTAAACTGTCTTTGATATAAATAAAAAAAACCAAACCAACTTTCTTGGCAACAGAACTTGCAAAAGAAACTATTTGAGGTTATAAGCTGTGGAGAGTAACTATTATTGCCCCTGAAGAGGTTTTGGTAATTTAAATATTTATGAATAGCTTATTATTGGGGTGGGTTTTTTTCAGGTCTGTGTATCCATGGTTTTGCAGGTTTCTAAGCTAGTAGTGAACAACTAATGACTGCTGTAAAAGAGTCTAAGTGTGTTTACCTCAAACAGAAGCATTTATAATACTGTTATCCTGTTCAGATTAAAGGAAACTGGAAACTGTTCAGCACTCTTGTTTTTCTTTTGATATATATATTTTCAGCACTTTCTGCAAAAGAATGCAATGTGTCAACTGAATTTTGCTGGAATAAGTGAAATTTTGAACACAGATTGAGACAGTTTCTCGCTGACGTGAGTGGTGGTAACCAGTTGGTATTAATATGGTTCTCAACTGGGACTGTCGTATAAATTTACATTTTTAACGTTATAGTCATGACAGGGAAGTCCATAAACACTTTATTGTGGGTGGGGAAGGAAATGCTCTGATCTTGGATTTAGTTTTTCTGCTTTCTTCTCTCCTACACATAAAAATTTCCTTTACTCATCTTTGATACAGTTATATTCTTTGTTATAAAATAGCTGATTTGGGCCTCTGTTTCTTGTTGTGTGCTAATACAAGGAGTTGCCAATATAAAGAAAATTTAATCAGAAAGATGATGTTCTCCCTATAGTTATGGTCAGTGAATGGGGTTTTCATTTTACTTATAGGGGTTCTTAAGAAAATAAATGTTACTTAAGAGTGAGTCACAGCTGAGATAAAGATGTTAGTACCCTCCTACTGAATATTCTTGTTGATTGTCTCCTTTGGGAAGTCTGTTTGTCAGGGGTTTTAGCAATAATATTTCCACTTATCTCTGAATCTTCTTTTATTGCCTTGTTTCACAAAGTCCCTGTAGTAGTCCTGTCTTTAAAGCAAAGGCTACAAATTAGTTTTTACCGATCTACCTCACTTCTCAATGAAAAGTCTGTTGCAGTAAATCCACATGCAAGTAATTTCCTCTTTAAGTTTACTGTATTGATTAAACTACATTTTAATCTTTTCAGTCCAATGGTGTTCTTTGCAAATACCCAACCGATGTTTTTTGCAGCTCTCTGGGCAATTGAGTTTTCTCTGTTCTCTTAAAGAACCAAGTATTTTCAGAATCAGTGTCTTTAGATATCCAGAGGCATGTTTCCCAGTTTTCACCCTACTTTTTCCCATTTTTTTTTCTTTTGCCATAGTCACTGGCATTTTAACTAGACATGTGGATCTCCTCCATATATTATGGCTGTAGTGATATGTAAAAGAGGTTCATTAGCAGTGACTTCTAGTATGAATGCCAGAGGCTGAAACTCTGAAATTTTAACTATTCTTAGGAGGACCTTAAAGGTTCTTATGAGTTGCAAAGCTGTAGGAAATGACAGTGCTCCAGCACAACAAACACTTTGATGCATAATATTTAAACTCCAACTAGAACAAAAGCAAATTGTGCCCTGCTCAGATTATATGTAATCAGATGACATCTATGGTTTTGCATTAAATATGATCTAGAATAGACTAGAATGGAGATACCATAAACTCTGCTAGTACTATTTGGTTTATGATAGTTCTAGAGGTCTTTTTTTTTTTTTTAGTGTCTGTAAATTATAGGTATCTGTAATAATAGGTGGTCAAACTTGAGGTGAGAAAGAATGAATGAGACCTTTCCCTTTTCTCCAGTGTTTAAGTTATTAATCAGAAACAGTATCAGGTGATTTCTTTTTCTCATTAAGTTAATTTGTGTAAACAAAAATAAGGCAGTTAATTTTCCCCAAAGAGATCTTGTCTGACATCTTGAGTTAGCTGGGACTTATTGTGGAGATTTTGTTTTTGATTCTCCCTAAAATTATTCAGATTATTTTTGCTACCCAGCATTCATTGAAGGAATGACAATCCTTGTCTTGGAAGTAATGTGTGATATCTAGTTTCTAGAAAGAGACAGGTATTTCTTGAAAACATCCAGCTTTGCCATGAGCTCTCCTTTCAGTCTTTCAGGTCTGTATTGCTTTGTTTTCAGGATAGTTACTATTTTCACCCACCCAAACATCCAATGATTCTTTTTCAGCTGAAATCATGAGCATGGCCTTCTAAAGTAACAGGAGGAGATGTATGACACTGCTGATGGTCAAACATCGTTCTGTTGGGAGGGAAGTGATGCTTGAGCTCTGCAGTTGAAGTCTGAAGACAGTGGCTTTTCACCTCCTGAAGGTTCTGTCGGATGTTGTTGGGCTGGATCATGATTGTTTCCTTCCTTCTCTGCAGAGCTATTGGGTCAAGTCCCAGATGACACTTGGAGGAAGCTGAGGAAGACTGCTGGTGTGCAAAAGTGGGGTCTGTTGTTCAGAACTTGCTGTCTTAGTTTCTTTATATTCCTGTGCATGCGTCAGTATTCTCTTTCTGCCTTATACTGAGTGTAAGCTCTTTAAGGCAAAAATAACCTTTCTCTGTACAGCATCCTGCAGAGTGGACTTCTGTTTTGTGAGAAAGGTTTCCAATTATCGTGGTGTATAAATAGTTACGGGTCTATGCTGGTGACCAGTGTTCTTATCATAGTACCTCCAAAGCCATCTGCAAATAATTTATAACTGGAACGACCCATTTACACTAGAGGCTCTCAAAATTGAAGTTTTCTGCAGGGTATCCAAAATAAACAGGAATTGAAAAGGGATCTGGAAAAATTAGTTCTGAGTTCTCAAGCTGTATGAGTTTGTTTTTTTTTTTGGTAGGATGCAACCAAAATACCAAGTTTGGAATGGAATATTAATTACATCATGAGATAAATGCTGAAATACTTGTTTTGAAAAAGCACAAGACACACATGGACATAGTGAAAGTTTTTATTGTTTTAGCTTATTTTCACTGGACTTGTAAAATTAATTAGGTGACATAAAGCAAGTGATTTGTAAGTGTTCTTTGTTGTAGAAACAGCTATGGTTTTTTTGTGGGAAGCATGCTGAAAATATCTTTCCCTGTGCAAATTTTATGGCTAATTTTGATGTGTCAGCAGCACAGTGATTTATATGGTGATTGATAAAGATAAACCATTGTTGTGAAACAGAAAGAAAGATGTAGGAACTTGCAAGAAGCAGTAAACTAATACAGAGAAATTCTGACAATATTCTGGGATTTACAGAACACACTTTTTTCCCATGATACTTGAGTGTTACTGGGGTATATTGAGAGTTATTGCAGCTGATCATGTAGTTCCTGTGTATTCTTTCAGTCACTCTTATCTGGTTGCATATATTGTGAATTTATGGAAGAGACTAGTCATGCTCCAGATCACAGCTGGGTATGGAAATGTTTAATAAATGTGTGTGGAGTGCATATGTATGCAAAGTATATTCATTTTTGGTGGTGTGTAGTAGGAAACTAGTTAAATGGAATCTCATCAGATAATGCTGATTAAAACATTTGGCTAAAGTCATACTTTAAGAGGGAATTTTTTTTGGTGAAGTTAGCATTTGAAGTTAGTGCACAAAAATGGAAAATATTTTCAAAATAGTTTTGACTAAGATATGCAAAAGATAGTACCTCAAATATTTATTATTATTTAAAATAGTAATATTGTCTTGTTTTATGATGGTAGTGTCTACATGTGGATTTGGAAAATCAGACCCCATTGGCTTAAGTTCCTTAAATTATGACTGATTGCTCTGTGCTGTGACATTCAGTCTAAACAAAAAGTAACAAGGTAGAAGGAGTATTATTTAACAGTGCAATGCCCACAAATGTCGTATATGTTCTACAGTATCTGCATCTGGGTGAGTTCCATCACAAGATGAGAGAGAAAAGGAGGGGACTGGGAAGAAAACAAGACAGGAGCCTGTTCTTGAACAGCCAGTTGAGGAGGCGGAGAAAGTCAGTCACGCTTGTCAATTATCTTTTTGTTTTGCTGTCTTCTGTAGTGGGTCTTCCAAAAATACAGGGATCTTAAATTCCTTAACGACAGAAGACTTAAAACACGTGTGATTTGTTTGAGAGCACTGCATAACTGTGTTCTGTTTTGAAGCTGGTATTGCTGAGTGATTAGACCGTGGTACCAGGAAATGAAAAATATCCGTGTCTTGCATCTGAATGATGGCAGGATATGAACAAGGCATGGTGAAGAAGTCCCTTCAGATTTTACTTTTTTATCCTTCAAGATTTTAGTCTCTCGAGAGAAAATAACTGAAATACTTGGACGGGGGGGAGGAGTAAGTTGATGGCTACAGCTGCACAGGGAAGAACCTTCTGGTGGTGGTTCTTGGACATCTGCCTGACCTCCTCATCTCCCACCTGCACCGTGGCTCTCTGCAGGTGTATCTAAATGTCACCAGCAGCCACAAGAAGAAGAGCTCTCACCAACCTTGATCTGCATCCTTCCCTATTGCAGCAGAGGAAGGGAAGCCTGCAGCTGCTATATCCAAAGAGACCAGCAAGGGAACAGGGTCTGCCCACTGAGGACTCTGCAGATGCGCCAGATTTGGTTTTATGGTGATACTGGGCTCGCTTGCTCTTGTCACTCTGTTGCATAACAAATGATAGTGCTTCAGGAGACTATTTAAGATGCTGTGTTATAATAAAGCAAGATTCAGTGCTTTCGGGTGACTCAGCTTGTAATGACGCTGTATATGCTCTCCTTTTCTGTTGTGACAGCATTAGTCTTTGCACCTCTTGGGGAAAACTAATAAAATTCACCAGAAAGTAATCTAAGCCCTTTAAATTTTAACTTGATCAAGCCTGTGATCTCAGAAAGGGTGATAATTAATATATGTAGCTACTCATTTCCTCCTCATCTAGTACTGTGTGTCTTTAGTCAGCCTTTTGGCTAAGCTTTCTTATTAAATATTTGAATTTGAGTTTGCAAACAGGAATACAGACTTTTTCGATCACAAAAAGTATTACTAGCAATTGAAGATTGCAATTGGAGTATGGAAAATATCTGCAGGTTTGTGCTTTTTGTTTTCTTGTTTTTTGTTTAATCCTGTAGTGAGTAGTTTTGCACAGACTTTTTCTGAATGAAGAGGCAATTAAAAGTTTAAACTACCAAATTTAGTGTTTAAAGGGGTTTCTGAAGTTATGCAAGTGCATGATCTGATTTTTTTCCTAATATTTTTTCTTTTTCCCAGATTTTCTGAGCATGTCATCTTCCTTCCAGGGGTGTTTGCTAGTGTTCAGCAGCTTGGGAAAATACTTTTCTAATAATTGTGTTTTAAGCACTGAAATGAATTAATATTGTTTCAGGCTCCCTCTTTATCAAAAACCGTGTTATCTGGTGTCAAATTGCTGTAGGCACCTGGCAGCCAAGACTTATCAAAACCATGTCCGTGGCTTTTTTTGGGTTGGGTAACCATAAATATTAAAAACTGGATTAGATTTTCAGTTGAGCCTTTGTAAAATTTTCATTGCATCTTAAATATCTTAGTTATAATTGAAGGAAGAAGTTTCTTCTGAGGTAGCTGAGGAAACCGTCTCTGTCTTGCAAAGTCTGGTGATTAGCTGAAGTCATTCAGACACTGAAATTTTAATTTCCTAAGGAAATGTTAATAATGGTGTGCTTGAGTCATAACGTCATTAAATCTAATTCCAGACAACATTACTCTTAGGAAAATGAGTAAAGTAAATAATGCATACTGAAGCAAGGCCTGCCAGAGCTGTCTAAAAGCAGGTGGTGGTGGTTTTTGTTTGCTTTTCTTACCACTTGTCCAAGAGGGAAGGGGCTCATCTGTGTTCTCTTGCATTGAAAAAAATTGCTCCCAGAGATCTTTCTGGATGTTTTCACTCAGCTCCACGAAGTGCAGTGTTTGGCTGGCAGGTTTCACACGAGGCAAGGAATGACACTTGGGATACATGAAAGGGTCTGGGACATGGCTTGCCTTTGGATGTGTGAGGATTAGAGTGGTTTGCCAGCAAATGGACTTTTGCCAGGCTTCTGTGGAGGAGCTGCAGTTGATGACTGAGAAGGATGTCGTGTGCTTTAAGATACACTGTAGATGTCTACAGGTGGAGTATTCCAATATGTTCTGTGGAATTAGGACCACAAATTAAGGTATGAGGCTTTAGAAAATGAGTGAAGAAGGGAACAATAACGAATTAGAGGTAAAACGCCTTTTTTTTTATGTTTTAATACAAAAACTGTTCATAAGTGTTCATATGCAGTTTCATACTTAGCTGTAATCAGAAAATTGAACCCTTGTGAAGAAAATATATTGGAAATTATTTGGAGGCATTAAGTGATTGTGACTGATGGATTCTTCAAAATATATTCGTAGCAACCTTTTTTCTCCTCTGTGTGAAAGGATGCAGAGATGGTTGATAGAAAGTACAAGTTAATGAAATTCTTGAATATGCAGACTTAGTGATTTTACAGATATTTCAGCTGTATAGTAGTATACTTTAGTAGCATCCTGTTAGTGTACCAATGAGATGAATGTGAAAAATGGGTAATAATGGTTGAATTACGTTGAATTGTTGAATAGACCAGTCCTGGAAAATCTTTTTATATTGTGCTTAATACATGATCTGAGAAGGTTATTTTCCTACGAAATGCTAACTATTTATTTATGTTTCTCTTTGTGATGTAGATTGTTAGTCTTTGTGTAAACAACTTTTTTATCATTTAATATGCTGTCAAAAGTACTTTTGGAAAAAATTAGTCCAGTTAGGTTTTACCTATTAGTCCTTATTTTTTTTAATTATGTGTGACAGCTTATTACATAGGTGGAATGTGAACTGTAGAGCTGTGAGTTTTGGCTTTCTTGGTCGTCTTTATTTTCTGGCAGGTCATGTCATCAGGCATAATACCTTTTAATCCCTATATAATATTTTCACTGACAAGTTCTGCTCTTGGATACCTGAGCAAGATTTGGATGGGAATTGTGCCTCTGTAGATCAGTAGCTGCTCATAAATGTTTCACAGTGGTGTCATCAGCATCACCTTATTGGTACTTAGGTCCAGAGATTTGTAAAGCTGGTTTACCTTGTGTATGTTTTCAATGTTTTCAAGTTTACTGCAGGGAAAGCTGGAGGAACTGCTTTGCTCTGCTGGGTAACCTTGACTACTACTTGCCACGGATGTTTTTTATTTTCCAGAAGTTACTTTTTTATTTCTTTTGTTGTTGTTAATTTATGTTGCAACATGGCAGGATTTTGTTGGTGATTGAAGTTGAGATGGCATTAGAACATCTAGTCGCAGAGGAAGTCATCTTTCATTTTTGGAGTTTCTCACAGAAGTAACAGAATGCAAATGAAATTGCAACTTTTTCAGGATGGGAGGCAGGGACTCTAGAGTGTCTAGGTGTCTGTGTACAGTGTGTGGTTTGCTGGATTTGTAATAATATTTTCCCTTCTGCGAGGCAATAATTTCAAAAAAAATATTAAAAATAAAAATACTCTAGTTTAAAACCAGATATGTCTGATTTACCTTATGAAACTGAACATATTTGCAAAATATTTTGAATTCTCATAAGAGGGAGCAAAGGTTATTAGCATGCTAAAGACTAAATATTGCTTCCTACTAGATTGCAATAGCATAAAAATGCAAGAATCCCTTGGTCTCTTTGACCTCTTAATTTCTTAGTTCTGGGATAATTTTTCTTATTTGCATGTGAATAGCAGCAAAGAGTACATTTTAATGATGTTTTCAGCTTGACTTTGAGCGTGTATAATTTCTTAATTCATTTAGAGAAATATTAGAACCCTTTCCAACATTTCTATAAAAGTAGATTTCTCTACCAACAAATCTTTTTTGCGAGCTCACAAGTAACTTACGTAGCTTGTCTCACTGTGCCAATGTTTTTTAAAAACCTTGTTTATTTAAAATAATTTTAAACGTCCCGCCTTTTGCCAGGCATGTAAAACACGTATGCTATTTTAATTTTTGTATATTTAACAGGAATTGAGGACAAATTCTTATGTGGTTGTATAAAGATTAAAATATAATCCTTTCTCTGCATTAGATAGGACATAGTAGTAGGTGCAATAAACAATTGAGAAGCTCCACATCTTTCAGCTGTCAGTTATGTTCTTTCAACAGATGTCACTTCTAGCAGAGCAGAAGAGGAGAAAGTTTCATAGAAACTTTTTCTCCTTTTGGAGACTGAAATGCTAATAGCATGGACAAAAAAGATCTCCAATGGATAAATCTTCTAATCAGTATTGTTGTTTTAGGAAAAATAGATTTAGAATAGTTCCATAAATATGATCTGATTAAGTAGTTTAAGTTTTGATAGATGCCATTCTCTAAAACCAGCAATATTGCTATTGCAAATTTAGAAGTGAGTGTACATAGTGCATATTTTGTTTGAATAGAGAGGATTTATCTTTTTTAAACTGAAGAATTTTGTACATGTGTAATTGGTCAGCAGACCTCTGCTGGCGTTGAATTTATAAGCAAACTGTTATCTAGGGGAGCTCCTAAAAAGAGAAAATTACCTTTGGAAATGGTCTGAAGTAAATCCTGATAGCATGTGGGCAGGGGCTTGGACAAAATGGTGGGTCTGCCCTTTGAGAGTCTTCCACTGGCCTGTTCAGGTAGACACAGCCAGAGAGTGCTGGGGAAGTGAGCTAAATATTTTGTTTTATTCTTGTGCATGGGCATGTCTTATCCACTGTTCACTATTCAGACTCTGCTTTGAATTCAGATTTTTGTCTCTTGAATTATATCCTTTCAACATTTGAATTCTTCACAGATTACCTTCAGAGATTAGTTAATTCAAAAGCATTACACAGAGTTGATCTTTACAGTCTGTTATAAAGCAGTAGAAAAGCATTTGCAGAACTTAGGGGCAACAATACCGAAATTATGCTTTGGATGCCCAAGCAGAAGTACCCCTTTTCCTGCTTTTTTGAAGAGGTTAGCATTTTGGTTTAGAGCTTTGCAACACATTGGAGTGACGTCCACTTGCAGCTGTTGAAGTCACAGCGTGTCTGGGAAGCAGATCTAGAGTTCCAGAGTCTTACAGACAGAAAAACCAATACTGTGAGTGACCTTACCTGCTTGGTGCAGGGACCTCCCGAGGCTCCCAGGAGCTGGGTGGCAGAGGTTCCAGTGACCCTCTTTCAGCTGAGTGCATTTCTCAGTTAGTGTTGGATATTGCAATTTCGGGTGTCGCTTCACTTCTGGAAAGGAAATGGAAGTGATTGATTCATTCCTTCAGGATTTTGCTGGAAGAGCCAAGCTGAACAGGTAAGCCAGTGAAGGGGCAAGTCCACCTTCCCTGCCCCCCACATATCACCATCTGTGTAAGCTCCCATCCCTCCCTGACTTCTGAAAATCAGTCAAACACTAATATGGCAGAAAACTACAGTTTCTTTTCCTGTATTAGTTTTCTGTGCCATGCTGCTAAGTTTAAGTGGCTTATGAAGTACCCAGTAAGCCCCTGTGCTGAGAGAAATGAACTGCAAGAAGGAAAACACTCATGAGAAAATAGTGCCTAGTTCCTCCTACACTAAACATCTTGTGCAACCATAGTCTTGCTACCAGCTTTTGATAGATTGTCATTCTGTGACTTTGCTGTGTGAAGGAGATGACTTGTGCCTGTTCCCAGTGAAGTTACAGCTTTTTCAGTTGGTAAAAATTAATGTTTATACAGAGATTTGTAGATCCTAGTGTAAGTTCTGGGGAAAACTTGCTTTAATTTAAGAATAACTCTTAACTGCAGCATTCATGCTCGTGTTAACCCTCAGGAGCATTACCTGTTCCACCCTTTCCTACAGGCCTAAAATACAACTCTTGAGTTCTTATCTGTTAACACTTAACAGATCTCCAGCTGCACTGCATGTGCTTCTCTCTGGATTTACGTTCTTGCTTCCTGTTGCTCTTCTGGTTGTGCAGCCATAGCGTGAGCTCACACCAAAACAGTCAATTTACTTCAGTTTGTTTTCAGGTGAATAAGCAAGCTGAAGGAACCTGTGAGTACAGGACCAGATGTAGTGAGCAGACAGTTGTTTTGGGAAACAATGAGCTGTTTACATCAGCTGGTACAGATGAACTGAAGGGCTTCACAACGGGTTGCCTGTCTTGAGTCTGAACATCATCTCTGCCCACTCATCTCTGATTGCTCTCTCTGTGTTGGCACCATCAGGCTGAGAGAGCAAGAGAGAACTTTCCTTCTCCAAGATTCTGGGCTTGGCAGCTTGGGCATCATAGCCTGGGCATTCAGAAAGAACAACGGAGAGAGAAGTCTTACTTTTAGGACTAACATGTTTTTGGAGGTCCATCAGACTAGCAATAAAAGAGTCTTTCACCCAGGGTTACCCTCCTCTTATCATCATTTCAGAACTTGAAAATGCCATTACTGCTTAGTGCAATGTAGAATTGTTATCATTTAAAAATCTAACAAAACATGCTTTTTCTCAAAAGAGGGAAATGGCTGAAGACATTTTGTCACGCTGTCCCAGCTCTTCCCATCAGCTGAAGACCTTATTTCTAACACAGAAATAATTTCAGCCTCCAATTGTTAAAATCAGCCTGGACTCTTAAGTGGAAGAAAACAGGATTTTTCAATGAAAAATTGTAGATATTTTTATTAATAATAAATAATGCTACTTGAGCAGCTTATAAAAAAGCAGATTTAAAAGCTGCTCCTTCAGTTTCAAACTGTACAAAACATTACTTGCATTTTGATTTTTTGAGATGTTTATCTGAAATGGAGTTAAGACAGCACTCCTGAAATTCTCTCCTTCAAAAAAACTATTTGAGCAGTTGTGTCAGTATATACTTTTGGTCATCTAAATTTAAAACAAGACTTTTGCTAAGAAGGTCAATGTAACTGCTTCCCTTTTGATCTTGCATCCTTGTGGGTGCCTGGATAGTTCTTCTGTAAGAAAAGTTTTACTGGATGAGTCAGTGCACTGAGTCATAGGCAGCATGAAGCCTGTAGTGCTGTAGACTAACTAATTGGTAACAGTCTCAAATTTAATTAAAGCACAGTTGTCAGCTTTGTGTTACTGCTTGACATCCCACTGAAGTATTTTGTTTTTAGCAACTTAGATTAATTGTTCTTTGCTGTTAAAATTTGTGTGGTTTAAGATCTTGTTTCTGTTGAATAGACCTGCCATTGCTATTATCTTTTACTATCCTCTTTATGATTTTTATAGTACTCAGTTTGAATTTTTTCCCCATGTTAGGTCACATATTCAGTAATTATGCTTTTTACCATGCCTGTGCATTTACAAGTGTTTAGAGTCCTTTGAGGATTTTTTTTTAAAGTTTTCTTCATTAAGAACTTCCTATTAGTACTGATGAATGTTTTTTCACTGTTCCAATACTTTTTAAAGTGTTATTCAGAACTTCTTAAAAATTGAACTTAAATACATTTTTTGGTGTTGACTTGCAGATTACATTTTCAGTTTTGCTAGTTTTCACTTCTAATGTTCAGTTTGTGTTGTGGCCTGTTGTATAACACTAAATGGCTTTTCTTTATCCCAGTGCCTGCCCACCATCTCCAGATGATGGCAGCTGTTTCCAGTATCACTGGAAACCTTTCTTTTCCTGTTCTTCAGTTCCTTTGTGCATGTGTTTCTTTCCATGATGCAGCTTGAGGAGGCAAAGAGCTATACAGGAGAGATGGGAGAGCAGGACATGTCTTGAAGCTGTCTCTTTCATTAAGGAAAATGAAACAACCTTAAGGTATTGGGAGAAAAGCAGGGTTTCAGGGTTTTTTTGTCATTTGCATTATTAAAAAAAAAAACCATTGCTGGCTTTGTGCAGGAGTCCTGCTTGCTCCCACTGAGAACAGAGGAGTGAAAACATGAATGGATGGTTGCAACTGTGAGTTTCTTATTTCTAAATCTTATTTCTAAAAATCTTTGAGACAGTATTTTTGAACTTGGAGAAAGGTCTAGGCTACTTCCTTATGTGATGAATACTGAAGGTGGGATGCTGGACAAATGTCTTTCTACAGATTAGGGGAAGTAGAAGATTTTTTGATTATGCATTGTTTTTCTCTTGGACAGTTTTTCTTCTCGATAAAGCTCTTTAGATATAAAAATATTGCTAAATCATGAGGCCATCAGTAATACAGCACTGGTTCACATCACAAGTATATCTGACCAGTTGTCCCACCTCTGGCAGTGCCCAACAGAGGTGCTAATGGAAGCCTAAAAGAAGGGGAAGGGAGAGAATTCTTTTCTACCTTGTATTACCTGTACCTGACAACTGTAGTTTAAGGACATCCTTGCAGGGGGAAAGTTGAGGGTTGTATTCCTGCAGTATCACTGGCATTCTGTTTTTTCAAGTGTTACCTCTCTAAAATTTGTGTTAAATGTTAGACCTCTCCCCACAACATGATAGCCATAGTTTCAATATTTGCATGAAAGGCACTTTTTTATTTGTTCTCACTTGATGCTTGATAATATCATCAAGTTCCCTGAGCTCTTGTATTTTGAGATAAGTGAATCATACCATCTGCTACAGCTGTATAAAAGCAATGTTAATAGTCCTCCATAGAAAACTGCTGGAGCCTTTGGATGTTTTATTGGACCAGGGAGATGTGTCCTAAGGGACTCCTTTCCCACATTTCCTATTTCCTTGTCCTCATCTAAGCCCAGTCTCATATAAAGCAGCAGTGATGGAATGTGTTCTGTTCCCTCCTGAAGTGATCACTCAGTTAGCTCTGAAATTTGTTCTTTGAATGTGATTTTATTGTTTTTCTGGACTGTAGATTTCCCGCACATCAAACTTTCTCCTTGGAATGCAAGGCTTACTGATGCAGTTAATTTTCAGCCTCCTTCCTTTCTAAAGGATTTCCTCCTTCATGCATATTTTCTTTGTTGTCTTTATCTTGGTTTTATCCAGCTCCTCTCCTTTTCTAAGAGTTCTTCCTTTATCCCCACTTGTAGTCTTTTTCTCCATCAAAGTTTCTATTGACTTGATTTTGCATTTTATTTAAAACTAAAAACCTACATTTTTTATAGGTTTTTGGCTATAACTTTTTCATGTAGGCATTTGTTCTATTTCATTAGTTTGTGGTGATGCTCAGATGTTTTCAATATGGTCAACAACATAATATTTATGCTAGGAACTAGCAATAAAATTAATTCTTGAAGAGTAAAATGCAGCATATTTCAAAGCATCTCTCTCAGTTTGAAAGAAGCAGTTAAAATTTAAAGCAAAGCTTTCACCTGCCTTACAGTCACCAAGGAGAATAAACTTCTACTTGGAGGTATCCAGTTCCTAGATGAAATAAAATCAGATAAACATCTTCCATTTCTTCTAAACTTTTCTTGTTCTATGCAGAAGATTTAAGAAACGATTTCTGTGGGAGAGACCTGTAACTTGGATTTTAAACTTAGTAATTTGGGAACTGTTGTGTTCAGTAACAGCAGCAGTAGCTTTGGTGATAAAGTTGTGTGATCTAACTACTTTGTAAAATATTAATCATATAATCCTGGTTATAGAGTTAAAAGTGGTGATAGTTTCCTGTGTTTTCTCATCCCGTGTTTCACACATCATTTCACATACATTTTTTGGTTTCTAGCACTTCAGATTCTTTGGATTAGGTTATTGCTGGACACAATCAGCCCATTCTAAGTTGGAAAACTGAAGATGAAGAAATGAGATTTTTCGCCTGTTAATAGGATCTCAGTACGAAAGTCTGGAAAATCTCACCTGTAGTGGGATTTTTCATTTGCTTTATGTAGAGGAACTATTCAGGACTGTTAAGATACACTAAATAATCCCTTTTGAATTGTGTGGGACAATGCTTTCTTCCTAACACAAGCAAATAATGGTGATAATATACTTAGTGAACATTTCACTTAAATGAAATATTTGGAAGTTGTGTTCTGTGTACACTGATGTGTTACAGCCAATGGTTTTGCCTCGCTGTGGATGGAGATGAATTGCTTGTACAAATGTTGCACAAAATTTCTACCAGATTAGTTCGTTCTTCCAGGCAGGTAAGGAAACAAGTTAAAATCATTAAATGGCATCAGTAACACCAGTCTTCGAAGTCTTAGTCTCTTATCTGCTAGTAAAGGGAATAATTAGAAACTTAAGACTTCATTTCAGCAAACGTTATATAAAAATTCTGTCTTGTTGGCCTGTCTCTGAAATAGTTTCAGAGGCTGTAATAGTTAAAATAATTTAACAAACAGTTCAATAAGTACACTTTGAAACATATTCTTAGTCCTGTGCTTTTTATGGTTCTGTACAGAATTTACCTGTGCAGTTTAGGAATATATTTTTTCCTCAGCAGGTTACTTGCCTTAGGGTTTTCTATTTGATTAGTATATTAAAATATATAATACTAAGAACAAAAATGTGGAATACAAGGGTCAAGTTATCAAAAATAACCAGGCAATTATTTGTAAGCGAGTTTTAAAATTGTGTAAAACAGTGATTCTTACCAAAAGAAATCTATACCCCTAGTGTTATTTTAGCAGAAAGAGCTCACAGTTACTGGTTACCATATCAAACTAAGTTTAAAAACATTGTCCCGGTTCCAGCCAGGACAGGATTCATTTTTGCAGTAGCTGGGAGAGGGTGTGGCCAGGATCCAGAGGTTATTCCATCCCACCTGACTGGGGGAAGGGACTCTCTCTTCCTTTGGGTGGAGAAAGTGTGGTGGGGAGAAGCCATCCTGTGTTGTCTATGGGCAGGGCCGTTTGTCCACGTGAATAATATCTTTCCTTATTCCTTTTGTTATTAATATTGTTGCTGTTACTGTTTGTTTTCATATCTCTTTGCTATTTCCAGTAAATTGTTCTTATCTCAACCTGTGATCTTTGCCTTTTTTGCCTCCAGTTCTCCACCCCATCCTGCCACAGCAGGAAGGAGGAGTGAGAGAGAATGGTGTGATTTTGGAGGGTCTTGGTGAGGGCACTGAACTGGGGAGTACCATTCCTAAAGCATGGCAAATATTTATATGATGATACTGATTAAATACATTTTGAGGAAAAGTATGCCAATAATTATAAATTTTTGTAATGTCAGTTGTTTTGCTCAGGCATTCTGCATTACTGGGGACAAAGGTACCCCTGACTTATTGAATGCAAACTGGATTCCTGTAGTGTGTGTACTAAGAAATTACTGATCACCTCCAACCATGGGTTCATACTCTTATGTTTACATCAATGAACATGGAAATGGAGAATGAAAATGAAAACTGGAATTTTTTTTTAAATTCGAATCCATGAAAATTGAAATTTTTGGGGGTTTTGAAAGCTTAGGAGTCTCTCTGATTCCTTTGCAGTCCTGGTGGCCTCTGTGGCGTTCACAGAACATGTTCTTTTTGATTCCTTTTGGAAGCAACCATGAAATCTCATTCCTGGAACCTACTAGGTTTTCGTGGCTGAGGTTAAATTAGAGCAAATGTTAATGCTGAAAGAGCAGAAATGCTAAAAATAATGTTCCTTTTCAAACAAATTTGCTTGGTAAATGTATTTTGCTGTCCTTTGTTTCTTAATTTTATTGGTCACATTCAACACATTGCTCCACTGAAAAGTTTTGGTGCAAATACCTGTTGAATTCAGTGCTTTCAATGTCTGAATTTTATTCATAATTGGTTGATAATTAGCTTTTGTGTAGTGTGTGGGGTTTTTTGTGATCCTGTATGCGATGATATTTTAGGAGTTGACATTGTTATGTTTAGAGATGTCCCTTTTTTACTTTTATATTTGTTTCCTTTTACTTATGTTTATATTCTTAGTTTAAGGAATATAAAATGCCTAAACATCTTGACCAGAATACTTGGGGAATGTATTTGTGCTTCCCTGTTAGTTACTGGTCTGTTCCACACGTGATACTTAAATTTTCGGTGCCTGTGTCAGTGCTGTCTCTTCATCAAACAGGACCTGTTCTCTGTGTTACTGTAATATGAAAATTTGCACTCTTTGTTCTTATATAAGTTTCAAAATTAGTTATTTTCCCTGGTTTTTTCAACAGAAGCTGTATCAAATTGCCTGGATTTTCTAGAGGATCTTTGTATTTTCATGTCCTGCATTTTGACATGATATCCTCTAGTTTGTTTAATTTTAAACCTGAAGACCATTAAACATAGCAACAGGAAGCAGGTCCTTTAGTATTTTTGACTATTTTGAAATTAAATGTTATTTAGTGCTTTCTGGAGAAAATGTCTGTAGAGGAGGCATCGCATTAAAATTAACCTTCAGACTATTTTCTGTTGTTAAATTTATCCTTCAGCTTTTTTTTAGGAACCGGAATGGGATTGGAGCACAGGAAAAAACCTGCTCTTTTTGAAGTAGGTTGTTTTTAATGGAATTTTAAAGTCTTGCACAGCCATTTTTTCCCAAATGCTCGTGACAGAAAATGCTGATTAACGTGGTCAGCTGAAGTTTCAGTATGTAAGAGTTTGTCAAAATGGACTCAATGAAGCATATATTTGAGATCCTTTTGGACATTATTCCATTCCTCAGTGACGTACAGAAAACAGATATAAAATATAATACTTCCAGGAAAAGTGGACGTGTACATTATTTTTATGGAAAATAAGTTTCATGTGTAAATTTAAGGTCATGACTGCTGTAGTGACAGACATGCCTGTCTTTTGCATTGCTTTTACAAAAGCTTGCACAGCTGATTTGGATGTTTTTATTCAATGAATCTTTATTACAGTTCTAATTTGCTTTTACACTTGTTCAACTGCACTTAAATGATTTTTGTGATCTCCCTGCCCCTCCTCTCTGTTTCATCAGTAGTAGTTGACTTTGCCATTTTTTGCATGAATTTTGGTACAATTTTTGAGCTGTTGGTCATTCCAGGTTGTGCTGTCGCCCTCCCCTGTACGTTGTCATTTTATTACTTGCCACTGAATAACGTGTATAAGATGGTGAATTATTTATCATAGATTTGGACAGAAAGGGAGTAATGGTGCTAGAGTTTGCATTAAGGTATTTAACTCTTCCATATAGTGATTTTAGGACAATGACAAACCTATGATATTTAGAGTAGATATTACTATTCTTGAATGATTCCACTCATTGGAAGAAAATGGAAGACAATTCAGATTGGTCTGCAACACCTCTTTTGTGCTCTCCTTTGTACCTTGTTTGTATAGGCAGAGTAACTGAGTAACAACCTGGATGAGGATGCTGTGTGGATAATGTAATGAGTATTCAAAACATATAATAATAAGCTTAATAACATAAGGCATTATGTAAGAGTTCATTGGAAAAAATGTCTTATACCAGTAAGATAACCTTTTATTTTTAGTCCTCTATCCTGTTTGAACTATTGAGAGTCTAACATGTATCAGACCACCCTTGATGGCTCAGATTCTTCCTGTGGAAGAGAGGATTCAAAATTATAATTGCTTTTTAATTTTTCTTTTCTTGTGCAAGTAGCTTTTGGATGGAAATACAGGATAAAGCTAACAATTACAAAACTCACATCTAGTTGTGCATGTTGATTCCAAGACAGCTAAGCACTGTAGGTCTGAAGATAAACATGTGTTTAATTGCTTTGCTCTGAGGGAGATGACTGCTGATCTGTAATTACATGGAATTGTTACTGTTATCTTGAGTTAGATAACAAGTTCATTTGAAAAGAACTGTGTTGTATGTCTTTACAGTTCATAAAGCAAGTTAGTTTTGCTAATGGTAATTCCTTTGGTCTCTAATGAAGGATCATGGCATGCAAGCATCACTACACAAAACTGAGTAAAACAATTCGTTTGCAGGCAATGAATAAAGACAAAGGGGAGCAAGAAAGTTGACTGTATTTATATTCTTTTCTTCTCATAATAAAAGCTTTCTTATTTTCCGTGTATTTGTAGGGATTTTTAAAGCAGTTTTTTACACAGACAGTAGGATGTTAAGCAGCATTGGTCCTGTTTGTTGTTTTCAACTAATGCAGTGTTAGAACTGGTTGATTAAACTCCTGTGTATATCTAATCTGTGTAATTAAGTTAGATGTAGTTGCTCTATGCTTCTTGTTTCAGCCAATAAGATCTAACAGAGGTGAGCCAAACCAGCTCCTCCTTTTGGAACATGCTGCCACAGGTAGTACTTAGTTGGTAAACAAAGAGCATTATCAGAAAGGGAAGTTTGGTATGTTGCCTCTTTCCAGCTTTTGGCTGATGATAGTATCTGTGCTGTCGTGTTGAAAGGCAACCAATTAGTTTAACAGCTTCTGTGTAAAATGTAGTTTATTATGTTCTTAATCTACTTGTTTGTTCTCTTTGTAATTAACAGCAGAACATCTTATTTAAAAAAAAAAAAAAAAAAAAAGACCTCCCCTCCAAAAATTGCTTCACTTAGTCATGCCATTGTAGTCTGTGATTTCCACACCATGGCATTCTTTATTAAAGTACATGGGTGACAGAGCTGAGAATGTTTTTGCCTTAAAAAGGAAGGGACGCTCGTTCATACTGCAGATTGTGCATACATGTTGTTTTTCAGTGACTTGTGTCAACACTGCAGACACCTTAAACATATTTTATTACTATACTATTACTATAATTACATGCTGCTGATTAAGATTTCTTATACTACTGCAGAGTCTGAGGCTGGGAATTCCTGGTGTTCAGTTTATGCTCTGAAGGGCAGAGTTGGGTGCCTTCTGTAATCAGTGGGTTATATGAAAACCTGTAAGGTTTCTATGCTCATTATTTTTGTCAGTGGTGAATGACAGGATTTTTCTGAGGGTCTGTATTATGTTTTGATTGCTGTATTAATGTAATAAAGAGTATAGAAGTAAAGTGTAAGTCATGCTGTTCTCACTAGGAGTTCGAACTCATAGTTGTGGTAGGAAATCAATCTGGTTTTAATTGCCTGTGAGTCTGAAGTATGTTCCTTTTTGTAAAGCTGATCTCACATAAATATAAATCAGTAACTGTCTGTTCTTTAATTATGTATTAGTGTATTGTATCTGCATGCTAGATGAGAAAATGAGCATCTCCAGTTACGGTGTATTGGAGGTCATTAAATCTTCTCTGCTCGATGAAGTTTAGTAGCACTGCATTTCTAAATACTGAAAAATGTACTATCTATTTGCTGTTTGTTTTAGAGTGACTGTTTTTAGCTACAGTTAGTCAGTCACTTGCTGTATAAGTAAAGCCATAGGGATTTTTGACAATATGGAAAATAGTTGCTGTAAAATGTACTATAAAGTTACAAAAGTGGGGTTTTTTGAGTCATTGTAGGTAATGTTGAGGTATTTTAATGTAAAATTAAAAAAATCAATTATTTGAAAGTATATTTTAGTATTTCATAAATACATGGCTGAATGCTACCATGGTCCAAAAATACCATATTAATTTTATGAAAAGAGGACTAATGTAACCTGCATTCTTGGTAGCAGTGTCTCTTCTTCCCTTGCCATTTTACACTTGACCTCATCCCTCTTCAGGCAGCGATAATTTCCACTAAATGCAATGTAAAATTTCTAGAAAGGAATGCAGAAATATGTTGGGATCAAATATTTTTATTTTATTTAGGCTGTCAGTCATAAGACTTCAGCGTACATAAGTTTACCACAGTTTAACAATAATTGAATTTATGAATTGCAAGAATAAACTTTACTAATACTGTTGTTGCCATACTGCAAACATTGCTCTGATATAAGTTTGATCCAGCACAATTGACTTCCTTTCTAAAAAGCATTGTAAACAAGGCTGGTGGTCTAATCCTGAAACATGATTTCTGGTGATATTTTAACTTAGCTCTCTGTTCATATATCCATTGATGGGTTTTGTTTGGATACTTGTAAATGTTCAAATGACTGAAACAAGGTCTGCTTGATTAACACAGTACAAAAACATGACATATGCAAAAATAGTAGAATGAGAATCGTTTAGGTTGGAAAAGACCTTTAAGGTCATCGAGTCCAACATGGCACGACAACTCTTTTAATAATTCACAATATTAGCAGGCATAATTAGCATCCAGTGCAAGATATGGGGCATCATACCAGAATTCATTTGGCCTTTTGGGGTGTGATGTTCTGCAGCACAGTGTTGTTTCACTGGAGACAGTCCCTCAGTGGTCTGTCCCTCTGAGTAGAACCTCCTTTATTTGTAATATTTATTCTACCTTCTTTCAGTATCCAGAGGAGGCATTGCCAGTTTGACATGTCTGTGTTAGGGAAGGAAATGCCCCTAGAAAGATTAACGTGAACTGGCGTTCAACCACCTGCAAAGTGAAAAGTATCCAAATTACAGGCTCCCTTTGGCAACCCTGTGCTCCACATCCCATTCCAGTGTTATACTGAACCATTCCTGTCCTGAGCAGGAAGCAGATAGCTGGCAGGTGTGACCTTTTCAAAGGAATACTGATCCTAGAGCTGAAATAAAGTAGCCTGAGCTCACTAATACCAGAAGGAGAGCTGGTAATATGCTGTGTTGTACTGAGGGTGCCCCAAGCCCACAGTTCTGAAACGCTGCTGTGCTTGAGACAAAAGGCAGGTAACACAGCAGAGCTGGAGTGCAGTGTTGTGCGTTCAGTCTGCTGAGTAAGAAAAACACATAGTGTAATTTTGCTTTACAAGCATTTTTATTTTTTAAAAAGTGAAGAGAAATAGCATAGAATATATAATATGTTTTATTTACGAGCCAGCTGAGCTTCAGTATCCTAAAGAATAGAATTAATTCTGTTAATCGTATGGATTTTCTTCAGCCGAGTTCCATGGAGAGTGAGAGTGAGAGTGAGTGAGTGAGTGAGTGAGTGTGTGTGTGTGTGTGTGTGTGTGTGTGTTTTAAAAAATAAAGACAGCCTAAAGCACTTAAATTTTGCACAACTAAAATAATTGGAAGTGCAAAATGAAAGGGCCAAGGTGGCAGGACAAACATTGTGGTCTTTTCAGGATTCATACTATGACAGAGACTCCAATTACATGCTAACTTTTTTATGAAATGGAACTGCTTTTTCATACTTCAAAGAAAACATAGTGCTTCATGATATTTGGGGGCTAACCTTTCCAAAAAGATCACAAATGCCGTGTTACCTTGGGCTTCCGCATGTATAATTAAAACTTTCACCTTTGGACGGTGAGATTCAGAAGACTATTTTTAATATGCTCACATATGAGTTACAAAGAATGAAATTAAGGAGTAAAGAGAGAAGGAGAGAACAGAATTTGCTGAGTTGGTTACTGGAAAAAAGTTAATAAGCTTATTGCATGAATAATGTTAAAACTAAATGGGAGATTATTCTCAGATGACTGCCTTTTGACTTCCTCTTGTAGAAAAATAATATATTTGAAATTTATTTGAAAATGTATTGTGTGGTTTTCTTTTTTTTTTTTTTTTTTTTTAAATAACCATTACTTAATCAATAGGGATTGTTATATGAAATAATACTACCAAGAGGAAATTATTTAAGGTGCTTGGATGAGTAGATTTTTTGATGTTGAGGATAAGTTACTCTTAACAACAGCTTTCATTCATAATGTAGTTGAATTGGTAACTTTGTACAACTTGTTATCTTGGATTTACACTTCAGCAAAAGATGAAAAATAAAAATACATAATTTTTCAAAGAGACTTTATTCTTCTGGACAGTGCCATGGGTTTTGGTTTTTTGGTTTTTGTTTTGTTTTTTTTTTTTTTTTTTTTTTTTATTGGTTGGTTGAATTTTTTTTATTTATTACTCTGGTATGCTCAAAAAAAATTGAGCATATATTTGCATTGTTATTTTCCTATAATGGTCTAATTCGCAGAAGGACTGTTATCAATAATTATCATTTATAGGGTTACAAAGTTAGATAATTTTTAGCTAATGACAGGACAACATTTGTGAGATTTCTACACGCTGTGGAGTTTTAAGCATGTTAGTCTGATCAGAGTTGTAAATTGAGTCCAGCCATGAACTTCAGTTGACAGGAAAAAGACTCCATATGTCTTTCAGACGAAAAGTGATCCCACTTCCATTAGTCTCTTTTAAATAGATTGTTTGTTTCCATAATAAGATGTTGCAAAGTCAACACCGACCTTTTGGATTGTTCTGTGTAACTGAGCTGGTGTAAGTGACTTTACCTGTGTGTGACTTTGCACTGGCACTGCAATTAATAGGTTTGGGAGTTTGTTTGTTTGCAAATGTTAATTTTCGTAAGTTTTTAAGGAAGTGCTTTTCATTTTTATTCTTACATAAATATGTTCACAGTGACCTAAGGGGCGTGGTTCCAAGTTCCTTGTGTCCTATAGAATCTTCTTTGCTGCACACAACGACCATCATAGTTTGTTCAGAAATAATTCTGAGTAACTTAAAATGCAAAATGATACCTGAAATAAACTCTATGTAAAGAGATTTGGAATTACTTCCTTTTTACCTCTGGCAATGTTGTACCTTTGAAATTATTACACAATAAAGTTTATCTTCCTGTTGGCTATTGTAATTTTTTAGCCCTGTGTTGTTCAGAACATGTGTTAAGAAAAAACAGTCCTAAATTTAATTTTTCTTTTCTGTTACATTTGGTCATAAACATGATCTGTCAAAACCACTCCAATAGATGTTGACAGGGGGCTTCAAAGGTGATGAGCTTCAGAACAAAGATTTTCTGCATATATCTCACATAACATCTTGTAGGCTCATCTTACATTTTGCTATACTCTGCAAAAACTGGTCCTAAAATTTCTTTGAAAAAGATCACAGTCCATCTAGGAAAGATGAAACGATGATTGTCTGGTGTAGTGTGAAAAATATTTATGTAGTGCATTAAAGACAAGTGCTGTGAGAAATGCAAATGTTGAATACATGATAAACGTTTAGGAGAAATGTGGGGGTTTTTTCTGTGGTGTGAAAAAATTACAAAAGAATACAAAATATGGTTAACTTGCCTTCTCAATTACTCTTTTCAGCATATCTAAACAATACTTTTAATATGCTTGTCTTGTGAGAGCTCTAGGGGATAATCTGTACTGGCATAATTTGATTAAAAATCAACAGTTTGTGGAAATCTTGATCTTAGGCTTGAGTTGTGCATGCCTAGGAGGTGACCTGGAGAAAGAGGGTAGGAGAAATGGAGTTTATGTCCTTCTTTTGGTGAATAACTTCAGCAGCAAATGAGGTTTAGATCAGGTGTTGGCGTGGCAAAACACAAACCTGAGACTTTTGCTTTCTTTTAAAATACTTTGCTACAGAACAGGGTTTTTTCCTTTAATTCAGTTTCTTATGAAAACATCTGCGTTAGAGCAGGACGTTATCTCAGAATAATGATATTTTCCGTAAATTAAAAACCGTTTCCTGTAACAGGTATGTGGTTTTGGTAGTGTGAGAATGCTTTAAGTCATGTTGGTCCCAGAAATAGCTTAACTGGCTTATATAGAACTAACACCCTGCCCCATGTTAAGGTACCGGGGCAGAATAACTTTTAGAGCTTCGTGGTAATTGTTGCCCAGCTTCTGTTTTCATTGTTCAGCATATGATGCATATATGTACAGTTTCATGTTCATGAAACACAAGTGTTAACTTCAGGTTTTGGAGACTGTAAATTAATTGTAACAAAATGGCTTAGTCTAGTCTTTCTTTCTTGATATAGAATGCTGGTTTTATCATTACCTAGTATATAAAGTTACTGAACAGCATTTTTTTAGTGTTCATTGGTTATGCATATACCAATGTGAAAGGTAATCTGTAAAGGCTCTCTGAATTTTATCCATATCTATATATCTATATCTTCTGTACATTAAAAATAGTATTAAAAAATCAAATAATATTTTTCTGTTCCTAAAAGTATCATGTAGTATATTGCTGCATGTTGCAAGATGGGAAGTTTATTTCAGTTAGCACAGATTTTTTTTTTCTGAAGATATTTTTGTTTCTCGTCTAGTTGGGCAATTATATTAAAATTAAGGCAGTTGGATACCTTCATAGATTCCTGGTTTTCTAAGGTGCATCATGGCAAACTCATACTTAAAGCATTTTGATGAAGTAATAAAGAAGTGGAATCAAAGAAAAACCTCAACAATATACAAGTCCTGGTACTTTCTTTGGTGTATCTCAAAGAATGTCAGAATAGCTGTTAGAAAGGCCTGAATGAAATGTTAGTAACTTAAATTGGGTAAGTATTATGGATTTCAAAGCAACAGAACCTTTTTTCCTGTCTTCTGCCATATTGACCAGATCCATTTTAGGTTGAAAAATCTTTGCTCTTGTGCTGAAGTTGTCATTGGTCTTTTATTGAAATAGTTGGAGTAGCCTGAGACGTATTATTTATTCTCATTAATTACTACTACTAGGTGGAAAGAAGGAGGCTGCAAATCAGAGGAGTTCTAGGTTGATAAGTTTGTTTCATTGAACACTCATTCTTTCAAATGGTGGATGTTCCTGCTATTAGGATTTTGTATATGCATGTGTGTTTCTGCACACACTGGCTGTGTTCTTACTGATAGTCTGGGGGGGTCAGAACTGGTGTATTTGCATCCAGAGCTTCCCCTTCATCCTCCATGCATATCATGTCTTAACATTTGTAATTC
This sequence comes from Pseudopipra pipra, assembly GCF_036250125.1. Lineage (NCBI taxonomy): Eukaryota > Metazoa > Chordata > Aves > Passeriformes > Pipridae > Pseudopipra > Pseudopipra pipra. The sequence continues at coordinate 1,861,291 of NC_087554.1, forward strand.
TGTGTAGGGACTGGATGAGGAGTGAGCTGTGGTTTTGGGAAGGTGGCCTTCTTAAAGCAACCTCTTACCAGAAGCCTATTTAGGATCTTGTGTGTTCTAAGTCCAGGCTGGAGTAGGATTGGAAGTATCTTTGGTGGTTCCCTGTAGTTTAAGTTCTGTTTCATGTTGTGGTTTAACAGAATTCCTGTATTTAGAAGATTGGAGGAAAATAAGTTGAGGTTTGGGTATGTTTTTCCTTCCTTTTAGAAGGCAAAGATTCTAAGATTTGATTCATAGATAGATTTGATTGATTTTGATTTGTCCTGATTAATTTTCTGTCTGTGTTTGTTAAAAATATGGGTTCAGTGAGGTTGGTATAAACACAGGCCAGCATTGAACATTAATTTTCAATTCTGAGCTTTGCAGGAGGAAAGTCAAATACTAAGGAACTGAGCAGAGACTGCTTTTTCTCACTGTTGACTTTAAAATGTATGCCCAAACAATAGTCTGTGTACTTTGTTCAAGAAGCATTTACTCCAGTAACTATTTTTAAAATGTCTATATTCATACCTTTGTAATGATTTGTTGTGAAAGATGTGGTAATAAAAGCATACAGCAGATCAACTATTCCTTGGGGAAAAAAAAAATCAGTGCTAGAAAGGATTCCTTGTCACTGCTCCCCACTTCAGTTTGTTGTTCTACTTAGTATGTATTAAATAGTTAAGTGTATTAAAGTGAGAAGATGTGGCAAATTCAGGAGGTTTGATATGTTTATGATAGTTTGAACAAGAGGTTAGATATGTTTATACTTTAATCCACTTAGAGCTGGTATTTGAAAAATAAAGCAGAGTGGAAAACAAGCTGTGTTGACAATGAACAATTTCTGTTGTGAATAACAAGGAAGTTCAGACAACAAGTTTAGAGAACATGACTCATCATAGAAACACCAGGAGAATGAAGTAGTGAAAAGCATCTTGCAATGTGTTGATTTTTTTTTTTATTTTTTATGATATTACTTTTCTGTTCCAGGGATATTTTTTTTCCCTACAAAGAGATGGAATAGATACAAATAAAATAAGAGTAAGTACTTTGATACCTACCAGCAGTGCCTGGTGATGCAGTAATAAATATTTATTGTTAGTCTTAACAAACATCCTTAGTAGTTTGACCTTCTTTGCATTTACAAGCAACCAGTAGCACTCATTTCAAGTATGAAAATCCTGTTCTTGTGAAAAATGTTGGCTTGTCAGACCACTGAGAAAGATCAGTAAAAGCAGAGGGAAGCACTGTGACCTAGCTTTGATTGGCTTGGAATACACTACTGGATGGTGGCTTTAATATTGTAGAAATATATCATTGCTCTCATCATGTAACCACTCATTTTTGTGAAGTTATTTTTGTTAGATTATTCAGTATAGCGATACATCAAGAAAAAATATTGTTACTTTGACATTTGATGTCTCAGTTGCATGGAAGGGTCTTTCTCCCTTTTATTTTTCTTTCTCCAGGCAGCAGTTTCCAGGCATTGCCTTTTCTTCTAATGGGCTAAAAAGTTAGACTGCATAGCTTGGGTGCTGCATAGCTGTTTTTCACCTTTTCTTTGTAGTATGTTTTAAATAAATCAGTCTTCTAGTATTTTTTTGTTTCAAGCCTGTAAAAAGTGGAAAGAGTGCAATTTTCAAAACAAATATGTTATGCAAGCACTGAAAAGATACTAATATCATAATTGTCATTCTTCCTAAATCCTCATTTTTCTTCTGGAAGATGGAGTGGTGAGGGACTGTTTGGACTGGGGCTGTGTTCTCAGCTGTGGCAGCAGGGTTTGTGGATGGATTTCCTTTTTCCCACTGGAAAGTTCTGTGATTCTAGTTTATCATTTGTGAAGTCTGATTTTGGGTGGAAAGCCCTCCATCGGGCATGTATGACTGTATCAATATTATATTCACATATAATATTGATACAGTACTGGCAAAGGGTGTAGTTTTTACAAGTTAGTTTTTCTTCTGCTTGTATTTAAAACTTTGCATTCATATTGTTTTCTGTTCTGAAAACAACATTACTTGTTTTTTCTGCACCTCAGGAAGTATATCTTTCCCATTAGGTAAAAGAGGTGACTGATTAGGTAGGATTCTTTTTCCTTTTTTGGACTTACTAGTGAGCAATGTTTTCCTCTGAAAACGGCGTCTGAACCATTTTTGATATATATCTTGCAAAGGGCAAAGTTGAATGAGTTTTACATTATATAGAGGTCATGCACTCTGAGTTATGTAGTGTCAGTTTGTCTTTCCATGACTGGGCTACCATTCCATTTGACTGACATGATCTCTGTCTTCGTCACCTCCTAAGTGATTCGCTCATGCCATGTTTGATGGGTCTTGTGAGCATTTCATTTGGGGCAGGATACTCCAATAAATGTACTCCAAGGGTGCTGCAAAACGTTCTGCTCACTAAATGTGAATGGCTGCCACTCAGGGAAACATTTTTTTTTAGACAAGAAGGGGACAAATGCCAAGAGCAGGATACAAGAGCATAAGAGGGGAATAACTGTATGGTTGTCTCTTCAGTGAGTGAGTGTTAAGTCATTGGAGGAGGTGCAAAACAGGGTTGGAGGAAGGAACTACATTTTCCCAGGAAGGCTGGTTTTTATTTATTTTATTTTAATCAGGGAACTTGAGGTTAAGATGGTTCAGGTGATTACGCTTGCTAAAGGCAGGTGGGATTGCCATTGTCAGTATAGTTTTTATAATAGAAAAAAGTGGATAAACAGGGCTGGGGATTGAATAAATAATTATGCAGTGCAAGGTCACTTTTTGGGGAATAACAGGCTCTCTATTTTCAGAAGAAATTAGTGTTATCTGTTGGAAAGAGGCATGGTAAATGCCTTATGTGTGCTAGTTAATCATAGCATATTAGTGATCTTTTGGTATAGTGTAAGTGTGAACAAGGTGAGATACAGTTTGTCCAGACCAAAAGGTAACAGAAGTCTGTCACATGGTCAGTGATGGAAAAGAGAGAGCCTGCTCATGAAGTACTCATCCTGGGGTGGAAGACTGTTTGGCATAGGGCATCATGTCCTTTATGTTCCATATTCCAACTCAGTATGTCTTGGATGTTTTGTACAATATGCCAAAGTCTTTTTGAGGTGGTGTGTAATTTGTGAAGTCCCCTTTGAAGCTATGTCAGGGTTGCGAGAGGAAGAAAAAGCATTTTGTGAAAGATCATCTGATGGGGTGCTTGAAATAATTAAGGTTAGTAGAGGGATATAAAGTTGTACTTCTAAAGGATCAACTTGCTTTAAAAAGAGGTTAAGGTTCTTCTTGCCTTTAAAATCAAGAAAGAAGACACTGGAAAATACTGGAACTAGTGAGATTTTTTTTTTAAGTAAGTATTATGTAGTTTCAGTTTGTCATGGTTGGGTTTCAATTTTGTCTAAGTTCTGCAATCTCATTTTGTTACACAGCAAAGGAAAATAATCACAAAGGCTGTTAGATACAGTGGAGTAAACTTTATTACATGTGGAACATAATCATAAGTGGAATTACAGGTTACTTGAGTCATAGTGAAATGAAGTGCTTAAAAGATATTTGCTGTGAGAGCTTTTCATTGAAAGGTCTTGTATACAAAAATGGCGAAGATAAACTCTTTGTATCTCTATAACTGTACTAGAGCTAGTTGTAAAATGAAAACTATGAAGTTTTTGTTTGTTGCTATCTGTATGTCGTGAAAGAACCAAGTGGTTTCTAAAACATATAGTCACAAACTGATTATAAAATTCCTGAGGGGACTCTGATGGGACTATCATAACTTAACAGTGGAACGATGAGTCACTGCAGTAGGAATTCATGTAATAATCTTTTCCAGTATTTATAGGACCAGGAGGATAAAATGTCATTTAATTTTATTTGATTAAAAACTACTAGGCAAGAGAGAAAGAGGAAGAAAAAATGAAGCATCTTTTATTTCAGGCGTGAAAGATGAATGGAATGTATAAGAAGCATATAATGAAGCAGTATATTACAGTGATTAATTTAAAATCTGATCAATGCTCCAAAATGGTTGTGTTAAAAACAGAATTATTTTATTTGATAACTTGAAGTGATATTTATTTTTTTTTTAGGTTCTAGATGCTAAGTGTGGCTTTTGAGTGGAAAATCTGGAGTATGAGGCATCTGTAGGAGTTCTTGCTTGCACCTTTAGGTATATGTATCAATGCAGTTCAAAGATTACCCATGGAAGGTCTTTACCTTAAAAAGTTATGACAGAATGCACTTAATGTAGCCTTAATTAGGTTTTCCAGGACACCAATTCCATTAGTTCTGGTGAGGCAGTATTTGATGTGGGTTGAATCAGAACTGTATCCTCTCGTATTCGGTACTCCCAGGTTAAAGATCACGTTACAGTTGTCTGCTGTTCCTTAAAGATTCAGTTGCCTTGTGTTGGTTCTTTCAGGAAGGGCAATGGAATTCAGGAGCATGTGTTCAGTCACAGTAAATGCTTGCATGGGTTCTTAACTAAAGCTTTTCAGTGCTCTCACAGTATTGAGAGTTTGTCATTATGTCATGGTACAATAACCCCTGTCGTTTCTCTTCTCTCCTTTGCATTGCTAGTATTTATCTGTGGTTTATTTACAAGATCATCTGTATGGTTCATTAGCATTCAACATGTATAAGGGGTTTATCAATCTTAAAGTTTATCCCATTTAAAATGAATGACAGCAGAAGCAGATGTCTGTGAGCAAAGGTGAAACTATTAAGCAAAATATAAGTATTCTTGAACAAGCTATAATGTCTTCAAAAACTCATCTAAAAAACAAGGCAATAATAAATATTGTTATTAAATAAGTAAAATTGTCTGGAGATTTGGCCAAAAAGGTTTTTTTCGTATTCTGCTATTCAAACTTGATGAAACACTTGAAAGTGTTGGTGAAAGAAGGGTACAATACTTTCTAAGCATGACCAAAAAGGAGTCAGATGTTTAGAAAACATATAGTCATGCAACAAATAGGCAAATTGCTAAACTTATTAGTGGGGAAAGACTATTTTCTGGAAATTCATGTTACTAGTGAGTTTAAGTGGAATAAAATTATTTTTCCCAAATTTTTTTTTTTTTTTTAAAAGAAAATATAGCCACTTATAGGGCATTTCCTACGCCTTCCTTGACTCTTCCTGCCAGCACTGTAGGTCTCTTTTAGGAAAGGCAATGTTGAGGTTTTTGAAAATTTTAATGCTAGATTTCTAGCTATGATATTGAATAAGAGCACTTATTTGTTTTTTTTTAAAACAGAACAACCAAACCCAGTCATGAAGACGTGACTCATGCTGATTAAACTTTTTTTGTTTTCAAGAGGAATTATGATGTAATTTAGATTGGTTTTGATTGTTATGTGTTGCTGCAGAATAAGTGCAATCCTAAATGACACTTGGGACTGTTGTGACTAAGTTTTTTGAGTGCATTTCTGAGTGGGTTAATCCTATGCAAGGAATAAAAAGGTGGTTTTAATTTTCTGTTGTTCCTTCACATTTTTCTAAAGGGATTTTTCTAAATGGATTTCTCTACAGAACTAGAAGATAAAAGTAGAAAGGTCTGTTTATTGCTTATGTACATTACTTCTGGTAAGGATTAAATGGCAATAATTTGAGTGGAAATCAAAGATATCAGGCATATCTTGGAAATTTTAAAAGCAATTTAAGAGGATTTATATATTTTCTAAACTTCATGTTCATTTTTGCAATTTTCTAAGCTAAATGAAGAGTTAACAATTACATTTTTATATTAGTAATTTTCATAAAAGGAAGATAATAAAAAATTAGCTAATTGGTTTAATATCCAACTCAATAGCCAGTATTGGATTTTTATGGGCTTAGTAGAAGTAACAGTACAGTACAGATTGGACCCTCTGCCATGAGAGTCCTTCTCTGAATCTTCTCAACAGTGACATGTGAGAACTTACAGAGAAAATGCTTGGAATTTTTAACATATTGCAAGTATTTTCAAAATGTAGCTAAATTCTTATGGTTAGTTGTGTTAAAGAAACAGCCACACTTTTCTGACCGTTTCAGTTTTGTGCTTGTAAATTGGTTTCAATGAGTATACTTTTGTTTTTTTTTTATGGCAGAAGATAAATCAGAATGCTTAAATAGATCAGTGGGAGCATTTATACAGTATGGATGTTCTGTTCTCTGTAACATAGTTTTGTTTTATACATACCACTTACAAAAAAATTCTGTGTCAGTGCTTTATTTCTTTTCATACGAATGATGCCATTTAATATTGGGTGATCACCCAACTAAATTTTATTTCCTTCATGAACTTTGTAAAATATTATAGGAGAGATTTGTTTCTAGAGCCTCAGCTTAGGAAACATGATGGCAGAACACAAAAAAATTAAATAATGCAGCCTAAAGAACTTAAAAGATCATAAATTGCACCAACTTTTAGGAACAGTAGTGTTATATTATTATTCTCTTAAGTATTCAGCTTTATTATTATGGAATTTCCATAAATAAACCTTTATTTATGTTTTCTAAAAACTGTTTCTGAAAAAGTATTTCTGTCTTTCTTCATTGCCTTTGAATTTCTGTTCTGTTCCAAAGGGATTTTGTGATTGAATCTGAAGTCTTTCAAGAGATAAGTTAGAAAATTTCCCTTAAAAGGTGCTTACCCTTGTGGTGTGTAATTTTTGTAAATAAGTTTAGTTGGCATCAATTTCTGTTTAATATGATTGTGGCTGATAAGTGATCTTCAAAAGTGTTTCACATAAAAAGTAATTTCAGAAGTGGGAAGAAAGGCCTGCAGGTACTAATGTTGAAATATATGGCGAATTTGTTGTTCTAGTTTAGCTTGTGTGTAGTCTGAGTTTCCCCCCAGTCAACAGAGGTCAGTTCAATCAACTGAGAGGAAAGAGTTATGGGAATTCCAAGGTGCAGAAACTAGGTCACATTTCTACTTTGGTTTAGATACATTGCCATAAAAACAGTAGCATCAAAAAACACCTGCAAAGAGCACAGGAGCAGGCAATTCCCAAGTATTGGAACTCAAGCAGACGAGGCAGAAGGCCAGCTTGGCTGAACAGGAATCTTCTCTTGGAGATAAGGCAAAAAAAGGAAGGTGTATGCCCAGTAGAAGCAAGATCAAGTGACATGGGAAGAATACAGAGATGCTGCTTGCCACTGTAGGGAGAAAATTCATGCAACCAAAGCTCAACTGGAGTTGAACCTGGACAGAAATGTGAGGGACAGTAAAAACAGTTTTTTCAAAAACATTAATGGCAATAGGCAGTAGAGAAATATCATCATCCTGCTGAGGATGAGGATGGTTACCTCAAAAACATGGACAGAGACAAGGCAGAGGTGTTTAAGGCTTTCTTTCCCTCTGTCTTCAACATGGATCATGAACCAAAGGGGACTCAGTGCCCTCAGCTGGAGGACCATGACTGTGAGAATGATCAACTCCCAGTAGACCCTGAAATTGTGCAGGATCTGCTGCTCTAGCTGGATCCCTACAAACCTGTGAAGCCTGATGAGATTCATCCAAGAATCCTCAAAAAGCTGGCCGATGTCACAGCAAAACCTCTCCCGATGATTTTTGAGCGGTCTTGGGAGTCTGGAGGGGAATCCCAGCTGACTGGAAGCTGGGGAATGTTGTCCCAGTTTTCAAGAGGGCAAGAAGGAGGATCCCAGAAACGACAGACTCATTTCAGTGCCTGGTAAAGTTATGGAGAAGGTTATTCTGGGGACTATTGAAAAACACCTGATGACACAGTCATTGGTCACAGCCAGCACAGCTTCTTGAGAGGAAAGTCTTGCTTTTCAAACCTGATTTCCTTTCATGGCAAGGTAACCCACCTAGTTGATCAAGGGAAGCCAGCTGATGGAATCTTTTTGGATTTCAGTAAAGCTTTCAATATCGTCTCTCATAGGATCCTTTTGGACAAAATGTCCAGCACACAGCAAAGCCCAGTGTTACTCAGTTGGTGCTGAATTTGTACCTACATATGTTTTAGAGTACATTCAGAGTTCCTCGAAAGTGTTGTCAGTTTTAGTCTAGAAGACTGGAGAGAGTGGCTGTGTTTACCTGGTATTACTAAAAAACTTCCAGTCTTAGTCTCTGTAAAGAAAAAGAAAAACAGGCCTGGTATATATTCATAGGCAGTAAGTATTCCTCAGAAGCAAGGAAATATTTATTGCTTATCAAAAGGTATAACTCCAGCCCACAGAGTATGTCACATCAGCAGTTGAAGTGGGATTGCTGTTGAGGTGGGTTTTCCTGTGCTATTCTGCATCTAATTAACATTAACATGTTATGATGGTAGAGAAGATATATCAGGACTGAGCATCAGTGTATATTAATAACCTAAATACATAGCTAAATACAAAGCACAGTGAACCCAAAATCTATGGTACTGTCTTGAAAACTTCCATTTTCTAGGCTACTTAGATTAGTGCCAGTCAGGATAATATATGTACCACCACATTTTGATCTCTGGTATAAAACTATGATAGTGTCATTTTTTTAATTGCTACACAATACATCAGCCGTCCTTTTAGACATGTTCTTAGAAAATAAATGGTGCAATTACTGCCTATAATCCCATATCCTATACATCTTTGTATCCATCAATTTGAGCAAGGCCAAATAAAGCAGTCCAATAAGTGGCTTTCCTTTGAACACACAATAAAAATAAATGGGAACAGTAGGAAGCTGCAGTTGGTGTCCCAAAAGACTGACCTTTTGTTCTGGAAGGACTGCTAGGAGGGAGTTCACAACCCCTGAAAAGGTTACTCTGACGTGGTTGCAATTCTGGACAAAACACAAAAATATTTCCAGAAAGGCATTGGTATGTTTTCCTCCAGTACATAAGGGAGATTAGCAAAAGGAGCTTTAAATCAGCAGTCAGTTTATCCCTGCTCTGAGGTAAAGGTGGTGTCTTCTTCACTGCACAGCGTTTCCTTGATATGACGTTTGGGGCCGGAGGTCACACGACAGCTCTTCTGGAGAGAGCCAACGACATCACCGTGTATGCCCTGGACAGGGACCCCACAGCTTACAGCATAGCTCAGCAGCTCTCGGAATCCTACCCGTAAGTTGTCTTCTCCTCTCTTAAATATGGTTGGGATAAGGTTGATACTTTGGTATTTTATACATAATTTAATATATTTTTATAGTTTTTAATGGCTTACTGTAGAATAGCATTATATGCTGCGTGTACCCTGTTAAGTGGGAGATATTTGCATGCAGATTTTTGGAGTTAAATGCATATTCAGTACTCTTAATTCTGAGCGTGCATCAAGTGGCCAATTTTACGTTTAAAAATGGATTTAAAAAAGATTCGTGGGTTCCGTTTGCCTTGAGATGGTTCTGATGGCAGAATGGTACAAAAACATACCTTTGTGGTAAATATTTCACAAAAAACAATGGAATAATAGAATTTAAATAATGAGGTCATTTAAATATGTCTTATGAATATTTTAATTAAAACCCCCCAAAATAATTGTAATTCAGTATTAGGTTTGCTAAGTATTCTGCCACTGGCTTCAGAAACTACTGAACAATTTAATAAGGTACTATTTCTGTGTATAGCTTATGTTTCAATTTTCTTTTTAAATAGAGTGCTGAATTTGCTAAATGAACAATTGCTAAATGCAATTTTTTAGTTATGCAAAGTTCTTGTTCCTTTATTTTGTTCAAGAAAGAGCCCAGTCAGAGCATCATTGCATTCATGCAAAAGTGTGCATTGTAGAGTTGAATATGAGCTTTTCAGAAAGTGATATTTTTCAGATTTGACCAAGAAGTAAGAGTATGTAGATACAAAACTAAATCATATGAAATAATTAAGACTTAAGACATTTAGGTCAAGGAGCGAGGAGAGGACGCCCACTGTCAGATTGAAAACATTAGAGTATTTATTTCAAAATAGCTTTTACATGAGGAAAAACAAATATTTCCAAGAAGAAGAATACTGGAAGAGGTGGCTGAAGAAACACTTGGTTGTTCAGTGAAATTTTCCCACATAAAAAGGAGTTCTAAGTCAGCAGTAATATTAAGCAATGCAGAAGGTATTCCTCATCTTTTCTAAGATAAAAGGCTAAATTGTGCATTCCTTTCTTCAAGTGTGTTTGACAGAGGTCCAGTGGGAGAAATGCAAACATGTGACAAGACAGCATGGCTCAGTTTCTAGTCATCCCACTCTGTGAAAACACTTCAATATATTTCTTTTAATTCTCAGTTCTTTGTGGGTTGAAGTGACATGCAGTATAAACTTACAAATTTGTGGAATTCCTCTCAACTGTTATTTCTTCAGAGAATGCTCTTTTTGAAAGAATACTGTGGAGAATATTATCAAGGAAAGTCCGTTTTCTTTTAATCTAAGTCTGCAAACACGTTCTGCCAAATGTCATGGGAGTTGTAAAATCTTCTGTTCTTTGTGTCATAGAAAAAACCCAGTCTTTTAGAAACAGTCACACAACGTAAGACAACAACGTGCAGTCTCTGACTCAATATGTGTTTATCTGTAAAGCATCCTATGAAAACCTGGATGCGAAAAAAGTTTATTTTTCAGATGTATTTTACAGGTGTTGGGTGCTGTTCTGCCAATGATTGACATTGTTAATTTTCTCCTTGCTTAAATTTGTGAAAGGGTGAACTTTAATTTAATATAATATTATAGTTGATGTAACTTATTGTGGTTTATTAGACAAAGGAGGTCTCCTAGTTCTTATTTTTGTTTGTAAAACTCTGGTTCTTGGACTCTAGACATGTTGTTGTCCACCTGTAGAGATTCAAGTTATCCTTAGAATGAAGTGGATTCTTAAATAGCATAGTGTTGTTGATGAAGAGTCTTGATCACTGAAAGATGACTGCATGCCACCTGAATACGTATTGTAAGATACAGCAGTGCTCTTATTTGCTCTGGTGTTTTCCCTCATTTTCTGTCTGTCTTATTAGAAAGAACAGGTAGATCCTTTTCCAGAAGGTAAATATATCTTTTTTCATAATAGTTTGTGTTGAAAACTAGGATAAAAGAATGTTCATGTATGGTATATGTGCTAATTATTAATCTGCTATCCCTGGGAAGTCAGTTGCAAGGGGAGAGGAGGTATAAGTATATAATTTATAAATAACAGGTAAAGTTAGTGTTTGATTACAAATCAGTTGGGTATAAGGGATTGACCTATGAGATTTGGAGCTTTTATAAATGGATTTTTTTTTTCAATATTCATTAAAAGATGGTTGATCTAATATTATGGGATTTTAGTGTCTATTTTCTGCACTGTGTTAGAAATAAACCTCGTATCGGTTCAATTCAAGTCTGTGTGGGCATCAAAAGCTCAGGGAATTCATGCAGTTGACATCTGTATCTGGTCAGGTCCATTCTCAGATTAAGTAGTTCCTTGGTTCACCAGGGAGCCACAGAAACAGTTGTGCTAGCTTAAAAAAGGCCATGGTAGCATGCAGATGCAATCTAAGGGTGATGTAGGGCTGTCCCTTCTGTAAGAAGCACAACTGTAGATGTACCTGACTGAATAACTACAGCACAGAAGTATAAACCTCCTTCATTGTTTTTCTGCTCTAGACTTTTTTTCACCTCTTTTTTTAAATACTGCTGTTTTGGCAGAGGTTTTTTGACTTGCTGAAGTGCTTCCCATCCTTCAGAGGTGACAGCACACGGTGGAGGAAGAGGCTGTTATGTAAGTGTAACCAGCAAAATCTGATTCCCAGTGTCTCAAACTCTGAATGCAATGGGCACACTGAAAGTCATACCTCAATTGAATTTTCTGTTGCCTTTTTTTTTCTACTTAAAACAGAATATTGCATGTGTTAACTGAGGATGTTAATAAATTCCAGCACATCAACTACAGGACGGATCTTGAGTCTTGCACTAGTTTTTGCAGTAGTTTAGACTGGACATTAGGAAGAAGTTCTTCACAGAGAGAGTGATTGGGCATTGGAATGGGCTCCCCAGGGAGCTGCTGGAGCCAAAGTCCCTGAAGGTGTTTAAGAAAATATTGGTCTTAATGCCATGGTCTAATTGCCATGGTAGTGTTGGGTCATAGGGAAGTGTTGGGACTGACTGATCTCAGAGGACTTTTCCAACTGAGTTGCTTCTGTGATTCTGTGATATTGGCTAGGCAGATTTAACACCCATAAATCCATGGGTCCTGATTGGATGCACCCACTGGTGCTGAGGGAGCTGGCAGATGTTCTTGCTATGCCACTCTCCATTATCTCTGAAAAATCATGGAGAACAGCAGAGGTGCCCGATGACTGGAGGAAGGCCAATGTTACTCCCATCTTCAAAAAGGGCAAGAAGGAGCACCTGGGAAACTACCAACCAGTCAGCCTCACCTCCATCCCAGGAAAGGTGGTGGAACACATCATTCTGAAGGTCATCACAAAGAAGGAAGGTCTACAGGAGTCATTGGTCCAGCTGGACTAATCCATGCTGGAATAGTCAACATGGATTCACCAAGGGGAAATCATGCTTGACCTGCCTTTTATGATGGCATGGTACGATGGGTTGGCAAAGGGAGGGCACTATCTACCTTGAGTTCAGCAAGACTTTTGACACTGTCTCCCATAACATCCTCAAAGATCAGCTCAGGAAATGTGGGTTAGATGAATGGACAGTGAGGTGGATCACGAACTGGCTGAATGGCAGAGCTCAGAGGGCCGTGATCAGTGGAGTAGAATCCAGCTGGAGGCCTGCAGTCAGTGGTGTTCCCCAGGGATCAATCCTGGGTCCAGCCTTGTTCAGCTTGTTCATCAAGGACCTGGACGAAGGGACAGAATGCACCCTGAGCAAGTTTGCTGATGATACAAAACTGGGGGGAGTGGCTGATACACCTGAAGGCTCTGCTCCCTTTTGGGGGGGACCTCGATAGGCTGGAGAGTTGGGCAGAGAAAACCTTGCTGAGGTTCAACCAAGGCAAGTGTAGGGTCGTGCACTTGGGGAGGAATAACCCCAAGTACCAGTAGAGGTTGGGGGCTGAGCCAGTTGAGAGCAGCTCTGCTGAGAAGGCCCTGGGATGTTGGTGGGTGACAAGCTGACTGTGAGCTGGCAGTGTGCCCTTGTGGCCAGGAGGGCCAATGGTATCCGGGGGTGCATTGGGAAGAGTGTGGCCAGCAGGCTGAGGGAGGGGATCCTCCTCCTCTACTCATTCCTAGTGAGGCCACATCTGGAGTGTTGTGTCCAATTCTTGTGTCCACGGTTCAAGAAAGACAAGGAGCTACTGGAGAGGATCCAGTAGAAGCCACAAAGATGATGAGGAGTGTGAAGCATCTCTCTTACAAGGACAAAATGGAAGATATCGACCTGAGGGGATCTCATCAACACATACAAGTATCTGAAAGGCAGTTGTCAAGAGGATGGTTCCAGACTCTTTTCAGTGGTGCCCAGAGACAGGACAAGGTGCAGTGGCCATAAACTAAAACACAGAAAGTTCCACCTCAACCTCCGGGAAGAATTCCTTTCCATTGAGGGTGGCAGAGCACTGGGAGAGGTTGCCCAGGGAGGTCGTGGAGTCTCCCCCTCTGGAGACTTTCAAACCCCACCTGGACACATTCTTGGTTAACCTGTTCTAGGTGACCCTGCCTTGGCAGGGAGCTGGACTGAATGATCTCCAGAGGTCCCTTCCAACCCTAACGGTTCTATGATCTGTGAAATATGCCCATAGATATTGCTGCAAGAGGAGATAAGTGTGGCTAAATTGGGGGATTTTTCTATGTTCAGAATTTATAAATGAAGTCCTCCTTGTACTTAGGTGAAAGGTGGGTGGAGTAATAAGTCACAGAATGAAAACACAGGAAAAACACTTTTGATGTTTGTATTTTAATTGTGTCTCTTTGCTTTTTGATAACAATTTTGTCAGAACTAAAATCTGAAAAGGGTAGAGTTCCCACTGCAATTCTTGCATTCATTTAGTGTCTCTGTTTATTATTTTTATTCTTTAAAATATGTAGTGCTGCTTTAATAAGGAGAAAATGGGTCAGGGTCTGTTAGATATTCAGTGTGTGGGTGGGAATCCTTTGACGTACTTTCTGGGGAAGCCTCTAACTTGGGAATTGCTGATGAGAATTCAGGAGAACAAGATAAAATTCAGTCAGGGGCAATATACATTACAAGTAAACCCTTTCACGCCCACTGAAAGGGAGAGGTTAGAGAGGTGGCTGAAATCTGGCAATTAACCAATATCACTGAAAGCTTCCAAGTATGAGAAACTCATGCAAAGCCTACGCAGAGGAGAAAATATGTGCTTTGTAATTCTCTGAGCAGAATAAGAAATTGTGCCCCCAAAGTATGGAAAAATGATATAAAAATTCCTTATACAATTTGACTATCATTTTATTGTAGTTCTAAAGTGATTTTGAGGTGTGAGGGCACTTGTGGATTTTGCTTTCAGGGTTACACTAAGTTTACAGAGAAAGTGAGATAGAAACATCAGCTGTGCATTGTATGCTCTGGGGAAAATAGAATTTATTTTTGGTTCTAGGGAAAGCAGAACTTCTTTTTCTTTTTTTCAGTTGCAATAAGCTTATTTTAAGTGCTTATGAATTCTAGCTGAGTATTATATATTGGTGCTTCCTGTTGCTATATGTTATTTTTACAAGCTAGTATTTAACTTTTGACTGTAGTGCATAAGGGATACAATTAATGTGCAATCAGGGCATATTCATTATAATGGTGCCTTGACTATATATAAATATACTTAACTGGTTACCTATAGGGTTATTTCTTTCTAAAGAATTCTCCATATATGTCAACATCTGGCTGCCTCTCAAATGCAGGCACATTTCTGGGGCCTTCCATCACTTCCACCATCAGACTGCTCCTGATCAACAGTGTTAAAACTCCCCCCCAGGGGAGGTACCTGGCTGTTCCCACCTGAACCTGGATGCATATTAACCTGTTGAACTCTTTATTTTATGGGCTTCCCCCACACCCCACAGATCAAGACTTCAACCATCACTTGGACCAACCAGCCATCTGATGTGCAACAACCAAGTCTTGTCGCTGGATCCACGAGTGGTGATGACTTTCCTGTCCACTGTCTATCTTTCCTCTCCACTATCTACTCTCATCCTTTCTTTCTCTGTCTTTCTTTTCCTTATATATTTTCTTAAGTGACATTTTTATGCTTTTATATTGTTATATTACTATAGATAATAATAACAACCAGAACAGCTACGTACCTCCTTTCCATTGCAACCAAATTGTTCTAAAATAAACCCTACATATATATGTATATATATACACACTGATCATTCAGTGTCATTTCACTCTAATCCACCCCAAGGCCTCTATTAATGAGAACCTCTGTTACCCATCTCAGTGGTGGGTTCTAACAGCACTGTTTACATCTCGAAGTAGTAAAGTGTGTTTTAAGACCATAGCTATGGCAAAATACTGCCTTCATATACACAATAGCATTAATTCAAGGCATGTGGTTATGTTGACATTCCTACTAAAGCTTTTCTTTAGCAATAGATACGCTTGGACAATGATTAAATACTAATGAGTCTATCAAGACTCATTCTATTTACAAGATTCTATTAATCTTTTTAATGTTATATTTATATATTTTATTTTGACAGAATTAACAGATAGTTATATTATTAAAATTATTTTCAATTTCATATCATAAAACTGGACTTTTGTCTTTGTTTTCATACATAACATCCCATATGTCACTTATTAGATTTAATATAATTTCCAGTCAAATGAGTCAGGGTTACAAGTTACTGGTTGAGGAAAACAAAGTGCTATAATTTTGATCTGAGTAGTCTTGAAGAAGCTGAATCATCATATTATTTTAGTGGGAAAACCTTAGAAGAAATTTTGGTCAATTTGAAGCTCTGAAGGAAGGTCTGCAAGCATTAGGTTTAAAATAATGAACTGTTTTATGTCCATGCTTTTTTCTGTTGCTGTTATTGCGAATCGTTCACCTCTCTTGTACACTCTGTTATAATATTGTTGCTTTTACTGTTTGTTTTCTTATTTCATTCCCCACAGGGGGAGAGGGAGGTGGAAGGAGGAGGGAGCGAGCGGCGTGTGGTTTGGAGTGTTTCAGTGGGAACGGTAAATTGGGGAATACCATCGCTAAACCATGACACAATGCCAAAACCATTCCCATTGGAAGGGATCTTAGGATGTCATCTAGTCCAGCCTCATCCTTCAGGCAGTCAGTATGGTCTGAATCATCTTAGACATCTTTAGGCAAGGGAAGTATAGGCCAAGCAGCTTAATTGCTTTCTAGCCTGAGAAGCTACAGCTTTTAGACCACAGATGTTGACCAAGAAACATTCAATGGAATGTTTGTTTTCTTCCATCACAGTTTTTCATCAGTGTTTCTAGGAATACTGTAAAATGCTAATTGTTCTTACAGAATTAGAGGACTTGTTGAAGTTGATGGAGAGGGATAAGAAGCTTCTGAAATAATTTAAAACAAACAAAACCCCTCTAGGTATTGGTTAAGGTCATGGAGCTGAATGTGGGTGATTTGAATACTTTTTCAGTATAAATGTCCAGATCCTTAATTTATTTTTAGGGATGTTATATATACACCTGTTTGCTCAACTTCATAGAATGCAATGCTAAGTGTTACTTTAATCAGCAGTAGTTTCAGACTTGTTCATTACGTTCTTCTTGTTCTTTTTTTAATTCATCTATATCAGTGTGGTATAAAAGTGCTCAGAATATCTTTAAAGTTTAATGTTGTAGCTCTTAAATGCAGAGTGTTTCTGAGGACAGTTCTGTGATGCTTAATTTGGATTGTAGTTTTTTTTTTTTTCTAAAAGGAAAAAATTTCTTAACCCCCCCCAAAGTAAATAATTACGAAGCTGAAATATTCTTTGAACTTCTATGATCCGTAAAGGAGACATCGACTTTTTCTTTCAATCAGTTTTCCATCTTCTTGGTTTTGATGAAAAAATTTCTTATAGGTGTTTAGATGACTTGAGGACTTTTATATTACTTTTATAACCACTTCATTACTAAAATACATGTAAAAGATTCCTTGTTGAACTTAAATTCTAATTAAGAACATTTAAAAATGTATGTTTCAATAATACTTAGAAATACCTTTTATAAACATTTAAAGCAATTTTTTCGTAGCCAAACAATTGAGTTCTGGGCATATTTTCATACAATAACAAGCCAGTTTGGTGTTTATGAAAATAATCAGTGTTTTTAAAGGAAACTGATACAGGACTGCTTTAATTTTTTTTAAAAAAATTAGTTTTTCATAATAGCAAAACTCCTTCATGATGAGAAGAAGGAGGCAAAGAGAACATAGGTTTTAATCAGAAGGTTTTTGCACCTGGTAGCTGGTTGTCTACAGATATTTTAGTTCTAATGAAAAGATGGTATCTTCACATTCTTCAGCATCATTTTGTATTTTATTTTGTTTGTCAAGAGCTGTATATTTAGCTTGTATATTTGCTCACATTTACAGTAGGAGGTGTTGAGGCAGTCTGTGCAAATCAAGAGGACATCAACTGTATTGAAATACTCCTTAGTATCAAACAATACAGGCAAAAGTTTATTTCATCAGTAGATAGATTATAATTTTTGAGAGCAGAAAATACCAGCATTTTCCTGTGAAGGTGGAAATGTATTGACAAAAAGGTACTTGTCACTTTCTAAGAGAAGGTCAAGACTGTCGGTATTTAAGCTAAACATATAATTTACTAAGTAGCTAAATCAAACAAAAAAAGAGCTGATAGCCTCTGATTCATGATTTTATTTCTCCTACAGTGATAAAAAGGAAAACAGGTAACTAAATGAAAATATTTGTAAATACATTTTTGTATCAGTATTGAACTTCAAACTTAACTATGAAATACACAAATGTATAGAGAAGTTCAGATTACTTTTTCTGATTGAGTCATTGTACTTCAAATACTGTTATTCTTAGATGCATTAGGATTGTACATATAAGTGACATAGATCATAAAAATGAATTACTTTGAGTTTGACTACATAATTCTATTTTTTTCCTGTCATAATAATAAACATCATTTGCATTTTAATTTCATTTTGGTCTTTGTGACTCAGCTGTGCCAAGTGTTGTACAGAGTATTGAAAGAACTGAAAGTAAAATCAGACAGTTAATTGCTGGCTTTGTATTTGGATGCCTGAAAAATACATCAAGCAACAAAGATTTATATAGAGAGGTTTTCGGACTTTCTGTATGAAACATCAGTGCAGAAAATATGTAACTTGGAATGGAAGTTCCCTGTGGCCTTGTCGCTGCTGAATGATGCAAGTGTTTGAGACCAATATTGTCTAGTAAGTGGTCTTGACACACACAGATCTCTAAGAAGTAATACAAGAGTCATGTCTCACAGCAGAAACAATGTGTAATATTGATATTGTTTATACTGTCAGTCTTACTCTGGTCGTGAGAAGTTAGGGGCTGCTGGAACTTCAATTTTTAAATACAAGTCAGAAAAACAACCAAATTCTTCCTGATAATGATATCCAGGTTGACCATTCATCTTCAAGCTGATCTGTGCCACCTGCCTGGGTGGGAAAGGAAAGAGGAGGATAAGGAGCACTCCCTTTCTCCAAGCCTTCTCTGGGAAAGCACTTTTTTTTTTTTTTTTAATTCCTGAAAACTTGCACCTTTTGGCCCTCAAAAACCCCTAGAAATTACTTCGTGCAAAAATTGGAGACTAGCTGCTAAAACCTACAACTTTTCTGTGACCAGGAGAGGTTTAGTCCACTGCTGCAGTGTCTCTGCCTGCCCTTTCTGAAGACATGTACCACATATTATCTTCTATCAGGTAGTAGTTCATCCTCCATCTCTTTCATGACTACCTGCTGTTCCTAATGAACAGAGTGATTTGCAGCAAAAAACAAGGCAAAAATCTCATCTCAGTATTAGAATGAGTTTTGATCCCTTGCAGTACAGTCTAGACTAAGGTGGAGTAATGTGTGACACCCAACACTTAACTGGATTCAACCCATCCCAGTCTGCCTTTGTCAAAAGAAGTGGATGTTAGCACTTGGTGAGTACATTAAGTATCCTTGGTGAGCATATTAAGATATAACTTTCTGGCATTTGGTAATATTTAAGCCAAGAACTGATAATGTATGAAATTATGGTAGTACATTTTCATATTCAAAAAATAAATAATTAAAAATAATCTTCTATAAATAAGTAAAAATGCTGTGTGACAGCAGAATTGAATGTTCAGTTTGTTACTTTTCCAGCTAGCAGGACCAGAAATGTGTGTGCCTTTTGAATAATCAGTACTGTCACTTGGCTAAACTTTACATTACAACAAAGCTCATTTCACTTAGAGTGAATTGACCATCTTGGATACTGCATAAAGGGCAGCTTCTTACTTTCAAGCTAACAAAAATTTGTGTATATAAGATGAAATTTTCTCAGGCAGAGACTTATTGTTCTCAAGGTCAGTCTATTATATATGTCAAAACCTGCAGCTAAGGAAAGACTGAGTAAGAAGGTTAATGCTAGTGTGGTGTTCTTTATCATGGTAATGAGGGGAACACCACAAACAGGTTTATTTTTACAGTATGCTTAAGATAGGGTTTTTCTACTGTGGTATATGACTTGTGTAGTGTGAATGATCTTATTTCTGTGTGTTCAGAAAGCACACTGCACCATGAAAAAAATTTAGTTGTCTGAAAATAAAATGCGTAATTAAAATATTTTTCTCTTTTGCCTTCAAAAGAACCTGTTATAAACATTCCAAGTGATTAACAATAATAGTTAAAATGGCTGGTAATAATAAGATATATGACCAATCATGAAACTGTTGACTAGACTTTAGTCTGGTTTTAATATTTGCTTTATAGTACAAAGTAGATGAGACCTCTCTTGTAATAGAAAATTTCACAGAATCACAGGATGGATCAGGTTGGGAGGGACCACAGTGGGTCATCTGGTCCAACCTCCCTGCTCAAGCAGGGTCATCCCAGAGCACATGGCACAGGACTGCATCCATACAGTTCTTGAATATCTTCACTGAGGGAGACCCCACACCCTCTCTGGATAACCTGTTCCAGTGCTCAGTCACTGCACAGGAAAGTTCTTCCTCATATTCAGGTGAAACTTCTGTGCATCAGTTTCTGCCCATTGCCTCTGGTCCTGTTGTTTGGCACCACTGAGCAGAGCCTGGTCCATCCTCTGACACCCTCCCTTCAGATACTTGGATATCCTGATGAGGTTCCCTCTCAGTCATCTCTTCTTGAGGATGAACAGACCAAACTCTCTCAGCCTTTCCTCATAAGAGAGATGCTCCAGTCCCTTAATCATCTTTGTGGCTCTCCACTGGACCTACTCAGCAGCTCCAAGTCTCCCTTGTACTGAGGAGCCCAGAGCTGGACACAGCACTCCAGATGTGGCCTCACCAGGGCTGAGCAGAGGGGCAGGATCACCTCCCTGCTGGCAATGCTCTTCCTCACGGACCCAGGATACCTTTGGCCTTGGCCACAAGGGTACTGCTGGCTCATGGACAGCTTGTTATCCACCAGGACCCCCAGGTCCTTCTCCACAGAGCTGCTTCCCAGCAGGTCAGCCCCCAACCTGTACTGGTGCATGGGGTTATTCTTCCCCAGGTGCAGGACCTTGGCTGAATTTGAGACAGTTCTCTGCCCATCTCTCCAACCTGTCGAGGTCCTTCTGAAGAGCTGCACAGCTCTCTGGGGTATCAGCCACTCCTCCCACCTTCGTGTCCTCAGCAAACTTGCTGAGGGAGCTTTTGCCCCTTCATCCAAGTCACTGATGAATAAGTTAAACAATTCTGGGACCAGCTGTGAACCTCGGGGGACACTGCTAGTGACAGGCCCTGAGCCACTGATTTTGACCCTCTGGGATCTGCTGTTCAGCCAGTTCTCAGTCCGCCTCACTGTCCACTCATTTAGTCCACAATTCCTGAGTTTACCTGTGAGGATGTTGTGTGACACAGTGTTGAAATCCTTGCTGAAGTTGAGGTAGACATGCTTATTTCCGTATTGCTGTTCCTGGGTGTTTGGAATATTAAGGGTTTGAGGGGAACTTAGCAGAACTGAGCAGAAGACATGGAAGACACTGGTTTTCTTGGTCTCATCTGTTCCTTTGTTTTGCATTGTCACATACCTGATGGAGAGGGCACCAAAGCTATGTCTGAAGGAAACCTTGAATTCTGTTTCCTTGAATATTTTGCAGATAAAAAATGGACTGAAAAAGAAGCCTCTGTAGGCTTTTGATATTAATTTGATGTCCTTTTTCATAGCTGTTTGGTTGAGACACTAGCTTATTATAAATTCAGATACATTGCAGCAAGAAATATGAATAAAACAAAATTTTATTGAATTTTAAAAACTTTTTAAAATTCTGTACTTCTCTTTCTGTGCAATGACTTCATGGCTTGAAGACCTTTATCTTACCAAGGCTAGAAACAAGAACTGAATCTCATTGTATAATCAGGGGAATTTCTTGTTTTCAAAAGAATATGTTTCCATTTTTAATTCTCATAATAAATAAGATATTGAATATTGAAAAATAGAAGTGTGCAGTACTAAAAATGCCTTGTTCTCCCCTCTCTCTAACCATTGCTACAGAAAGAAATGTCAGTATTTGGGTGCCAAACATGAAGTTTCTCAGTGGGTCAGTGTTGCACATTTAATAGGAATAGATAAATATTTAGTAAAATTATGGTACACAAGAATGTTTATCCCTTAATTCTGCATTCACATATGCAGTGTAAACCCTTTAATTACTGAACCTTGCTTTTGAGTTTTTTCAAGTTTTCAACTCAAAATTAGATCTCCTGGTAGATCTGACAGGGCTTTCTCTGTGGAAGGAAGCTCTCCTTTCCTGTTAAACTTCCAGGTGCAAGTCACACATTGATCCATTGTACTAATAGCCTTTAAATCCAGTTTTTTGCCCATACATTTTTTGTTGCTCTAATGTTGGCTACCGAGGTTATAGAGGAGAAAAATCAAAAGCTGTATTAAAATCTACTAAATCTACTGTTTACCTGTAATCCACAGAGCCAGTAATTTGTCTTAGCAAGCAGTGAGGTTGATCCAGGAGTGTTTTACCTTAAATAAATCTATGTTGACTTGCTCTTGCTGTGGTGGGGACTAGTTTCCATGAGGACTTACTGTGTAATTTCCACAGTGATGAAGGTGAGATCTGCCAGTCTGTAATTCTCTGGAAAATCCTTCCTGACATTTTTTTGAAGTTATCCTGGCACTGACCTTGTCAAAGTGATCAAGGAGCTGTCCTAAAGCTGACAGAGGAGCTTCATGATAACATCAGCCAGCTCTCTTGACACATTCTGATCCCATATCCTTGTCCATGTCCAACTGCTGTATGTGACCATCTTGCCTGGTCCTCCTGTGCTGTGCTGTTAGCACGTTTCCCTCCTAGTCTTTGATAGTGAATACTTGGGGCAGATTTTGCCAGCAAATGCATAGGCAAAGGCTTAAACTGCCTCAGCCTTTTTAGAGAAGTTTACCTTTTTTAGAGAAGGTCACCTGCGCCGTTCTCCAGTTGTCCTTGTCTTCATTGCATATTCCTTGCCAGTTTTATCTTCAGACAGATTTGGGTATTCCTAATTTCAGCCCTGTGCAAACCAGCTCAGGATTGCTCTGGTAGCTTGTCCTGCTTCTTCCTTTTGGCCCTCCTTTTTTTGACATTGTCAGGATTTCCTTGTTAAACCGTCTTACTGTGGCTGCTATGACTTTTTGTTTCATATGGGTATGGATTCCCTTGCACTTTGCAAAAATTGTTCACGGGGTTTGACCCACTATCCTCAGTTCCTTTGCATGTCAGGAGAGCCTCATGAGGCCTCTTATTTACCTAAAAGGCTGAGCTCTTCCTGAATCCTGGGGTTTCTAGTTTGCTGCTTGTCTCCTTCACTGCCATCGTCATCATCAGCAATTTTGCCTAAAGACTTAGACGCAGAGTGACACTGTCTAGCTTTGATCTAGGATGTCAATGTTACAAAATATTTTTAGACTGTTCTGTTCCTTCCATGAGGAATAATCTGTTAATGCACCCTTCAGTGTCATTCCTCCAAAATCTGTTTGAGGCTGTCTCTGGAGCTGACACACTTGAAGTCAAATATTTGTGGACTGCTTGCTTCTTATACCAGAAGGTTTTTACCAATTCCTTTGTTTTGTTGCTATGGGTATTGCAGAGTTTACTACAAATATTCCCTCTGGTGTTATATTGAACTGGCCCAGGACTTTCTTACTACTTAAACATACATCCTTAGTCCAGTTTTAATGTACTTCTATATTTGTTTCCTTTCTGGAAAGTTTACTGATTCTCAGAAAGCATAGAATCATTTAGGTTGCAAAAGATTTCTAAGATCGTGGAGTCCAACCATTAACCCAAACATTGCCAAATTCACCACTAAATTATGTCCCACCTACTTGTCTTCTAAGTACCTTCAGGGTTGGTTACTCAATCACCTCCCTGGGCAGCCTGTTCCAGTGCTTGACAACCCCTTTGGTGAAGAAGTTTTTCCTGATATCCAATCTAAACCTTCTTTGGCACAACTTGAGATCATTTCCTCCTGTCCTATTGCTTGGCGGCTGGGAGAAAAGACCAACCCCCACCCTACTACAACCTCCTTTTGGGTAGTTGTAGAGAGCAATAATGTCTGTGCTCCAGAACCTTCATCAGCATCACTGTGAGAATGCAGATTGTCTGTTAATAAATATGTGGAAGAACATTTCTGATTATTGCATGAAGTGTTCAGTCCCATTTTTCAGTTACAAAATGAATGTAATTTCTGATACTCTTAGTACTGAAAAGTTTCAATTGCATTTGAGAAATATGTTATAATTTATTTTTCTGTCTTTGAAAGCTATTGCAGAGGAGAAACATTGTAACCTGCATAATATGATCTCTTAAGATTAGTTTAAGTCAGTTGTGTCATTGATAACTTTGCTTAAACTCAGCAGACAGCATTATACTTGTTAGAGATGAAGCTGGACTCAGCTGAATTCTTCTATTTCTTTTAAAAATATTGGTTGTACTGTGAACTTAAATGCTGGCAAATCCCCAAATAATTATGACTGACTTGAAGCTGTTTTGAATATGTCCTTTAAAAAAAAACAAACCACAAACCAAACCAATGAAAACCAAAATCTGTGCTGTAAATATTGAGCAACTTTATGATAAGCTGAAAATTATTTTTTTCAAACAGCAAATTAAAAGGTTTTTTGCTTGGAAGCTTTTGGGGGGATTTTTTTAAGGTTCCTGTGTAAAAAGTAAAGCAGCAAGTGAATGTCATCTAGGAACTTTGTTTTCTTTACTACCTGTGATAAGATTTGGAAAAAAAGAATTGTGGTTCAAGGTTCAGAGCTTCTTAGGAAGCATTGTTGTATGGGGAAGCAAAGCTTCTCTCTAAGGTGGCATGTGGCCTTGGCATGTACTCTTACCTTGGAACATCAGAGGGGACTTGATACTTACATTTGACTTTTTTCTACAATTACATGTTTTAAAGAAAATAGGAAAGTATAATTTATTGGTTTAGATCATACCCTAAGTCAGCAAGGTTCATCTGCAATGCTCAATCCAGTCACCACCTGTTATAGGTTTAACACATCTGTAAAGCATTTTAGTCAAACTGTTTGGATATTTTAATAGAACTTTATATGAAAAGAAATGTGCACCCTTTAACTAGAACCAGAATGTTCTCAATGTTTTGGCTTTCTGACGTCTTTCTGTCCCATAATCAACTTTAAGAGGTACTGCAGGTGGCTTAGAGGTAGAGTGAGTTAATAATTAATAAGGATTTACGTGGCTTTTTGCGTCACTTTTTATTTCCGAATCATTTGCTAACAAGTCACCTAAGGGCTTAAAATCGACCAGGACAATAAGCAGCAGGAGCCTGTGGTGCAGTTGATGCTGATGAACAAAGAAAATAAATTATAGAAGTCAAAGTAAGTATTATTGGTTGCACCTGATACTACAAAAGTTTGTTTTATTGTAAGGAATACAAAGAACCAATTCAAATAATGATTTTTCTGTTGTACTTTTATGTGGAACCTAAACCTTCCTCTTTATATTTAATACAGTGATTATTCAGTTAATCAAGTGTTGCTGCATGGCTTTTTCTCAAGAACATTCACTCAAATAGATGTCAGTATTATATAATTTTTTCTTTTTTTTTTTTCTTTTTTTCTTTCTCTAATTCCTGAGTCACTTTGGAGGTTGCCATTAGAGGAGGAAGGCACTTTATCTTCAGATATTACAGGACTAGAAGAGCTTGGCCATCTCTATGACCATATTAAAGGTTTCTGTCTCAAGGGTATAGTTTCTTCTAGTGTTCTTACGTTTTTTTTTAAACCTCAGGATCCTTTCAAATAAGATTAAATCTTTAATAAACATTTGACTAACGATAGCTGGTGCCTTCCAAAGAGGCAAAACTTCGCTGAATGTGAAACAATGGGATATATTATTTTCTTTTTTTTTTTTCTTTTGACCACACTTCTCTTCTTCTCTCCAGGTTACTTGACTGCATTCACTTACACATAAGCAATTCTTGTTTTTATGAACAAAACTTTGGCAAACTTTCCTTTCTCACTCCAAAATTTTCATCATAGATTTCATGTAGTAGTACTTACATAATTTGATTACAGATATAGATTATTGCCGTTGGTGGCACAGTTTACTCCCCTGCTTCTGCAGGCTCCTATAATTCTTAAGTCTGGTGAAAGTTTAGACTTAATCTAGTAACTTTTAAGTCTGTCACCAGCTTTTCATAAGGGTGGGATTTCATGTATGGGAGTTTTGATCCACAGTGCTGGAAGACACTTGAGTTTCCTTTGCTTTGGGAGCTGCATGCAGTGGTATGAATGTCTAAATATTCTTGAATTAAGCATTGGAAAACCTACAGGTCAAAATGACAGCTCTTGCTATTCCTAAACTAGACTGAAGTTGATGTGATTTCTTCACAGTTCTTTCTGGAAACGTATATTCTAGTATGAATATTTTTAAGGGGCTTTGAATGCTGTGCAGTTATTGCAAGACTATATGATTTAAATGCTAAACAAGTAGGTATTTTGGTTTTATATTTTAGTGAAGAGAACGAAAGAAGCTGAAACTATAGCAGTTAAATGTCCTCTGATTGCAATCATTCTTTGTCTGAAGTTGCCCTTGTGGCTCAAACAAAAGGTGCATAAATTGTTGATGTGATAAATGTTCTGCAGTATAGTAAATAAATTGAAAATGTCTATTAAAGTTTGCATGCTACAATTAGTATTTAAAAGAGTTTGGATATGCAGTTAATATGATCATGCCACACCATCTTCTAAACACATCATGATGATACATTATGTGATTTTCTTGTAAAAATACATTTCAAATAGTTTATTTTCTCTTAGCTAGATTAGCTCATCCTGTTTCTGTTTGAGAGAAGTTAACAGGAACTTTCCTCAGAAGTTTTGTTCTATTCTTTGCTTATGCTGTGGCTCATAATTATAAAAGTGAGTGCTTTCCAGCAGTTTGTTCTAGGAGCTTTCACTCTTGCATTGTCTTTATCCCTCAGATAAACTTGCACAGTACTGTTAAACTTTGCATTTATTGAAGGTTGGGACCTTTGGAGATTATTCAGTCCAGCCCCTCTGCCAAGGCAGGGTCACCTAGAGCAGGTGACACAGGAACATGTTGAGATGGTTTTGAAAGTCTCCAGAGGAGGAGATTCCATGACCTCCTTGGACAGTCTCTTCCAGTGCTCTGCCACCCTCAATGGAAAGTTCTTCCTCACGTTGAGGTGGAACTTCCTGTGGCCATTTCTTCTTGTCCTGTCTCTGGGCACTACTGAAAAGAGTCTGGAATCATCCTCTTGACACCTTCCTTTGAGATATTTGTGTGTGATGACGAGATCCCCTCAGGCCCAGGTCCCACAGTCTCTCCTCATAAGAGAGTTGCTTCAGACTCCTCATCATCTTTGTGGCCTCTCCAGTAGCTCCTTGTCTTTCCCTTCCCTCAGCCTGCTGGCCACACTCTTCCCAATGCACCCCCGGATACCATCGGCCCTCCTGGCCACAGGGGCACACTGCCAGCTCACAGTCAGCTTGTCAACCACCAACATCCAGGGCCTTTTCAGCAGAGCTGCTCTCAACTGGCTCAGCCCCCAACCTCTACTGGTACTTGGGGTTATTCCTCCCCAAGTGCACGACCCTACACTTGCCTTGGTTGAACCTCAGCAAGGTTTTCTCTGCCCAACTCTCCAGCCTATCGAGGTCCCCCCCAAAAGGGAGCAGAGCCTTCAGGTGTATCAGCCACTCCCCCCAGTTTTGTATCATCAGCAAACTTGCTCAGGGTGCATTCTGTCCCTTCATCCAGGTCCTTGATGAACAAGCTGAACAAGGCTGGACCCAGGATTGATCCCTGGGGAACACCACTGACTGCAGGCCTCCAGCTGGATTCTACTCCACTGATCACCACCCTCTGAGCTCTGCCATTCAGCCAGTTCTTGATCCACCTCACTGTCCATTCATCTAACCCACATTTCCTGAGCTGATCTTTGAGGATGTTATGGGAGACAGTGTCAAAAGCCTTGCTGAACTCAAGGTAGATAACATCCAGTGCTCTCCCTTTGCCAACCTATCGTACCATGCCATCATAAAAGGCAGGTCAAGCATGATTTCCCCTGGGTGAATCCATGTTGACTACTCCTGTAGACCTTCCTTTCTTCTACATGCTTTGTGATGACCTTCAGAATGATGTGTTCCACCACCTTTCCTGGGATGGAGGTGAGGCTGACTGGTTGGTAGTTTCCCAGGTGCTCTTTCTTACCCTTTTTGAAGGTGGGAGTAACATTGGCCTTCCTGCAATCATTTGGCACCTCTGCTGTTCTCCATGATTTTTCAAAGATGATGGGGAGTGGCACAGCAAGAACATCTGCCAACTCCCTCAGCACCGGTGGGTGGATCCCATCAGGACTCATGGATTTACGGGTGTTATTTCTGCCTATCTCTAACCCAACCCTCTATGACAAAGGGAAGTCTTCCTTTCTCCAGCCTTCCTCTTTTATCTCCGAGTTCTGAGACTCCTGAGGGTCATTCTCAGCAGTAAAACCTAAGGCAAAGAAGGCATTCAGTAATTCCATCTCTTCTGTGTCTTGCATTACCAGGACACCCATCTGAATCAGTAGCGGCCCCACATTTTCCCTAATCTTCCCTTTGCCGCTGAGGTACTTGTAGAAGCCCTTCTTGCTGTCCTTCATATCCCTTGCCAGATTCAATTCCAAGTGGACCTTGACCTTCCTTGTTGCATCTCTGCATACCCTGATAATGTTCCTATAGTCCTCCCCCGTGGCCTGTCCCTCTTTCCACATCCCATACATTTCTCTCTTTCATTTGAGATTTACAAGGAGCTCCCTGCTCATCCATGCAGCTCTCCTGCCCCCTCTGCTTCGTTTCCTGATCATGGGGATACATTGGTCTTGAGTTTGGAGGAACTGAGCATATGAACTTCCACAGTCTAACGATGGTCATCACCTATCCTGAAGTGTTACAGTGATGTGGGCTATAATTTGTATTTTTATATATTGCCAAAGCTCTGGTATTTATGAGCATACAATACTATTTTTTCTTACTTCATCCTAAAAGCTATGACTAAAATACATACAAAGTTTGTACATCTCTATTATTTCTGACTTTTAAGATTAGAATATGTTTATAGTTAAACGTCTAAATTGACAGAGGCAGTGTGTTGATGTGTTGAACAAGTGGTTAATATTTTCTTTAAAGAAAAAAAGCATTAGAAACTTCAAGGGAATCCTTGATGTGGGGTGTACTTTGTAAAATGTAAGGACTTTTAAAGCTACTGTGATAAAGTAGTATAGTGAGATATCGATACCTTATTAACAAAATGAATGGGTTTTTTCCCCTATTTAGGAAAAATTCTCTTAATTTTTTAAAAAAATATTGAAATTAATCTTCAGTATTGTAAGTATTAAAAAAAATAAATAACTGAAAGAAAAGTGAAAGTGTCAAAACTGATAAATAGCATTTTTGGTTTCTTCTTGACAATTTTATGATTGGCACCTGTGATGCTCACTTAAATTTTGAGTTCCATTTAAGAGAAAGGAAATGATAGGAGGAATACCTCCCATCCATAAAACTGTACTATAGTTGTTAATTGTAGTTAAAAGTGGGTGTACATCTGAGATGAACCACTATCCTAAGTGAAAGAACTCTTATATTTGTGGTAGAAGGCTAAGCATGGAATTGCCTGGTAAAGTCTGCAAGTTGTAGACAGAATTTTGTAACCTCATGCAGATACTACTGGGAAGGTTTGCTTATTTAATAACTACAAAGTAAACCTGCCTTATTTTGAAGAAGTTGGTGTAATGCCCATAAACTGGATTAGTTGCACAAGGTCTTTGCTTAAACTTGGACTGAAGTGGAGCAGCTTGGAGAGGGAATGTTGATGTTCAGTCAACTTTCATACTGCTTATTTTGGTTTATAGTCTGGTTTATGGATTTAAGATACATTTACTAATGAATCAAAGGTTGTTCCGGGTTACACATTTCTTTGGCTTTTGTTGGAAACTACTCATGGATAGCTGAAAGAATTTATTGAAATTGCTCAACTCTGACTCTCGAGGCAAGTGGTGTTTGCAAGAAGTGAAAGTACAGCTTCCTTTCTGGGCTGCATCAGGTGATGGCAGGAGGGCATCGCTGGGCAGTGAAAGGATGAGCACTGTGAGGAGCTGTGCAAGGAAGGGGAGCCATCAGTGCCTTTCTGCCCATGTGCTGCTCCAGGGCTCCTTCCTCTGTGCTCTCTAATGGTAGTTGTTTAATGGCTTTTAAACAAATGAAGAATTTGGAATGTTATTCATAGCAATGGGATATTTTGCTGCTTCTGTCATATAAGAAAGTCCCCAGTGGGAAGACAAAAGGTAGAGATTTCAGTGCAACACAAGACTAGAGTTACTGATTAAAAATGGGGACATAGCCAAGGCAGCAAATGTGTGTTGCTTCACCATTGCCCCTGGCAAGCTCAGACTTAGATATTCCTGTCACCACTCTGACTGTTTGTTCTTCATAAAAACCTGTGGCTGAAACACTTGTTCCCTCTTGAGGTGAATTCTTTCTTCCAGCTTAGACAAATGCACCAGCTGTTATTAGGGGAGAAAAAAAAAATAGCCAAAGCAAACCAAAGAAAACTGGGGCAGTGTTTTTGAACAACAATGTGTTTAAAATGTGATGGTTATTCTGCAGTGTCAGAACTAATTAGGAAGTTATATGTGCTGCAATTTAAATAAATGCATCAAGTAAAATAGTCACCTTTATTGAGGAGATTAAAAGCTGCCCTGTCTTTATAAAAGGAATCTACTGTTTGTAGTAGATTGTATTTTGAAATCGCAGTTATTACACATTGCTATTTGTTATTGGGTTTTTTAAAATGATTTTCTGGTACTCACTGGAGAGAAAAATCTACTGGAAAAGTAGAGCTGTTCTGCAGCTGAAAAAAAAATCTCACAATATATAATAGGGTATAATTTACTATTTTGAAAGGTAACTGTAGACAATTTTTGCTTTCAGTATATTTTTTCTACTTAGGATCAAGTACTGAAAATGCAGTGACACCTCAGCACTGAAAATGTTGAAGTCTATGTAGTAAGCTATTTTTTGCCATACCTGAGCTACTCATGATAATGAGTATGTAAGAATTTGTTTTGGCAGGTTTTTTTCCCCCGTTACTTTTTTTTTACTTCAGATTTGTACTAACTGTCCTAATGCTTTTTGCTCTGCAAGGGAGCAGGTGTTAAATACTAACATTGTTATGATTTTTCATCACTATTTAGTATCATCTGAATCAGTGTTTAAATGATAACATATGCTGAGTCTAAAACTCAGTGTCTCGAACTTTGAACAATAGATTGGTAAACTCTACAGGGGCTGTAGACAAACTGGATTTATTTTGGCTGCATGTTTTCTAGGAGCAACAAGAGCGGTTTTTTAATTGTGAACAAAAGTTTTAGTGGATATTTGCAGACATGCAGAGCATGGTACAAATATTTAAATTATGTAGATCACATTTGGATTGCTGAAATGTAAATAATGCCTGTTCTCCCAGGAATACTTAAAAAGGTGCTCAAGACAGAAATGATTTGAGATGAATAAGACTTGCTCATCAAGAGAAAGAGATTTGTTAGTGACTGCATGAACAATTGACAGGCTCTGTCCAAGCTACCTGCTGAAAGCAAGAGGGGGAGCACCATCTCAGGGGAATTTCTTCTCTAAAGGACCAGCCTCCTTGTTCCATTTGGGTGGCACCACGGACCCCCAACCTCTGTGAGGAGTCATGGCAGGAAAAATCCTTTTCAATTCTAGTTCAGAATTTTCTTGGGGGAGCTTAGTTCTCCCACCCCTTCCCCCAGTTGAAGCCCTTTTTAAGCTATAACTGAACTGTCTCCACAAATAGGAGATGGACTGTGAGCTGCTGGATGTGCTCAATTAAATGGTGATAACATTTTGACAACACAGCATATTTCTTCTAACCTTATTTTTGTACATGATATAACCTCTTTTGTGGAAGTCCTTCAGTATTTCAGCTGTCCTGAAGTGGAAAATACTGTTGCTTTTGGTTATATTTTGGCAACATTATATGATCATACTTAGGTTTAGAAAGGAAAAGATTAGTAATGCTTAATGCTGTTTGATCAGGATGGTGTAGTCTTATCTATGTGGGACACCAGATAAAAGTCTGAGGAACCTGAGGTCAGTCTTTCTATCTCTAGCCTTCTATATTACCTTAGGAGTATTGTCCACTCCCTTCCCTATGGATGCAACCATAGTTTGCACGTCTAAACCTCTGTTTGTTTGTAGGCATAGCTGGAAGAATTAGGGGATTATTTAGGTGAGAAAAGACCTCTAAAGTCAAGTCCGACTGTTAATCCGGCACTGCCAAGTGCACCATTCAAGTGTTAAGTATTCAAGAAAGATCCTAGATTCAAGTATTCAGCTCCATACATGCACCATAGTTTTGCCCATCATCTGTTTGGCTGAATCACTGAACCAATTAAGCTATTGGTTATACAAGCCTGACCCACTGTTTGCATCTTTTACAAAATCTTTACAAAAATCTTTTACAATGTTTTGTTTAATGGTTGCTCTACAGAACAAATTGAAAGAAAAGGGAAAAAGCTTCTTACTTCTAAATGTGTTTATCGGAGTGGGACTCAGAGATCCATTGCAATGCAGGTTTTTATGACTTGAATTTGACTATACTGTCTTTTGGGTAAAGGTACTATAAATGTTTAAAAAATGTCACTTCCACTCAAAATTGCTTACTCTGGTTTTGGCCATATGTTTTGAAAAACGAAAGGGAAATAATATCTGCCTTGTTTTGCCCTCGCAAATCTAAGTAAGAGGATATTATGAGGTAGAAAGTACTATTTTTATACCCTCTATCACCTTTGTTAACATTTTATTAGACATAAATCATGTAGTTTCGGGCTGCATAGTGACAATATGGTTCACTGTGTATTCTATTTTTATATCTTTATTTAAAACTGACATGTAACTTGCTGTACCTGAAACCCCAAGTGAGCCAGT
The DNA here is from genome assembly GCF_036250125.1 of Pseudopipra pipra. Taxonomy (NCBI): domain Eukaryota; kingdom Metazoa; phylum Chordata; class Aves; order Passeriformes; family Pipridae; genus Pseudopipra; species Pseudopipra pipra. Next base: position 1,893,812 of record NC_087554.1, read on the forward strand.
TATTGGAGTGTAACAAAGTTTTGACGTCAGAACTGCTATTTATTCCACTGGCAACCATTAGCGATGCATTACCCTTTGGCACTCGTGTTTTCAGAAACATGGTTAAATTTTTATGACTGGTTCTGGCCAATTAGGATTCTTTCTCAAGATAGAAATAAGGGAAGAGATCTTTTTTATAACGTACTAAATGTAGCTTTCCAGAAACAACAGAATAAAAATATAAATTATTGCACTCAGAGTTCCCAAAACATACTATTGAGCCACACTTCAGCTCGCCTGCTTGCTGTACACGTGTATTTGAGAGGCAGGGGTTAAGCTAGGCTGCCTTGTCAAATGCATGAGCCTTTTATTAGAATTTAATGTAATTACAGCTGAGTCATCCTTGCAGGTCAGTCCAGAGCTTCAGTAGGATGTGAAAGGGGCCAAAGACTTAAGGTAGAGAGAATTCGGGAGATACAGGAGGTGTGGAGGAAAAATCAGGTGGAGGGAGTGAGCTTGTCAAAAACAAACGTAGAGAAGTACAATAGAGGTGTCTGTTGCTGGCTTTTTCCTCAAAAAGCTGAACTTAAAGCGGCACCAGACTTCAGAGTGTGTGTTTGTAGGCACCGTGTACGGAGTGGGATGGAGCAGCTGCGTGAGAGGGTGCTACAGGATCTCATTTCTAGCTGTTGGTCCACTCTCTGTGTTCTGGCAATAAGAAATGCCAGCGTGTGCAAACAGAACCCACAACAGATATGTTTTCCTTCTCTGGAAGATGTGTTGATCTTCTCCAGAGGGCTCAGTGATGTGCACTGTGTATCCAGGCATGAAGTTGGAGTTGCCTGTCAACAAAAGTTACAAAACGCTTGTTTGTACACGTTGCTTTACTACGGTACTCTGGATTTGTTTTGAAAGGAATGCTCTTTTATATAAGATTGTTTTTCCATTCCTGCAGTTTCTTAATGATTTTGTGTTCTTTAGATCAGTAGTGAAAATTTCCTGCGAAAAGTGCTTCTCTTGAAGTCTCTGATCTTTATTATAATAGGGCAGCATTAGTATGTTGCATAAATGGTCATGGTTGCAATCTAAATTTGGCAGCTACATCCTAATTTTCCAAGTAAGTAGAAGCTGCTTGATCGTAAAGCATCAGGTATCTGCATTTATGCGTAATATAGTTATAATGTGATTTCCAGTCATCTTTGAGAGGGAAACTTTTGGATATTCTGTTTCTAGTTCTTGTATTTTGTGTGTGTGTGGAACCTTCAACAGCCCTCACTGCTATCTCCTGTAATTTGGATATTTGTTCTAGGTGCTGCAGAATCTGACAGCAGACACAGCACATCAGAGGCTCTGCTGTCTTTTACCAGCCTCTGTTTTAGTGACCTTACCGAGTTAATGGATGTAAACATTTTCTTCTTGCAGGGTAGTGACTTAGAAAAGTGTTGAAACATATGGGGTAAAAAAAAAAAGTAATTGTGAGGCCTGACAAATAAGGGGGTTGTTTGCCCAAGGGACTGAACAGAAAGACTGCCTAGGAAGTGACAGAATTTGGAGACCATTAAAACAAAGAGGAGAAAAGCTACACTTGATTCTGGAAGAGAAGGAAAACTGCATTAAATGTGTCCAGTTTCTTCGGGAAAGGCAAGAAGGCAACTAGAGAGGGAGAAAGGATTTTATTGCCTAAGTAGCTGCATGAAGGAGACATGAAGTCTTTCAGAGAGTGAGTAGCCTTGTTGGTTACTCCTGTGTGCACATTTTTTTTGCATCTGTCTGAATCTTCACTCTGAACTGTGGAGTTGCTGCCATGACATGAGAAAGCAAAGTCTAAAACATCAAAAAATGCCGTTGCCTTCCTGTAAGATCCTTTCAATATTCTCTTTAAAGAAATTCTGTGGTGGAGAGACCACTTGTTTATGCTTTTGAGCTTCATGAGGGAGATCATTAGCAGTGTTCTCTTCTTGGAATATACATCTTTTGAAGCTATCTGTTAGTTAGTTCCTTCTGTACAGGTGCCTAACTGGGAATGTGAATACAAGGCTGACTACTTCTGAAAAATGAAAAGCTATTTTAAATCTCAAATTTAAGAATTACAGTCTAATATTAAAATTAAACATTATCCATTTTTAAAATTACAATTAAATATTTTACCTGCCTTTTTTGAGTGCTGGTAGTTTACAGATATTTAGGCAATACTTGGAACAGTCATTTTTGGATATCTGAATAGTGATTGTAGACTTTCTCTTGCTACTTCACATGCAAGAATCAGGGAAAAGATCTGTTGGAGAACATCCTGTAAAAAATGAAATTAATGTTTTGTAAAGTTTTGAAGTAATTGTTCAAAATGAATTTTTATTTGGGCTCTTACAGTCTCCAAAATCTGTATAGCTACAATGCAGACATCCCTGATATGTAGGGTTTTTCTAATCAGGAGCTAAACTTCTTGAATGAAGAAATTTTCACTGCAGGAACTACTTGTAAGGCCAATATGGATTTGTGAAAGACCTAAACCAGTAATTTCCTTACTCATATGTTGTTACAATACAGGCAGTAGTTGCACGATTTCACCATGGTTTTAATTCCTTTTTTTTTCTCAGCATTCCCTTACCCCCCAAAATCAGGTACCTTTATCACAAATGCTAGCTTTTTAGATTAATCTCCTTGAGAATATAAATCTCCTTCAATACACTGCATAAACCTTTAAAACTGAGTATCTGTAAGTCAGACACAGTATATTCTAATTGTCACAGGAATCAACAAAGGATGTAAGAGAAGAACAGTATATAACAGTGATGATCCACAAATTAATTTCAGATGGATTGTATTTTTTTTACATTTGCCATTTCACCAGAAACTAGATTAAATTAGGCATGCAAGATACACATGTGATTATTTAAAGTCCAGTTGGTGAGGTACTGTAGTGGAAAGCTTTTTGGGAAGAACTGAATTGTACATACAAGTCAGTGTTTCAGCCCTCTAACTTCAATTGCTGGTTGGTAAAACTGTGGGTTAAGTGTAATGAGCTGAAAAGAGGTTAACGTTCATTTGTGCAGAATTGTAAAGTTTCAGTGATTTCCTATCACTTAGGTGGGATTTGTTTGTAATGAACGTGAATATATTCAATTTGATCTCTATCAATATAGTGGAGAAGAAGCCTGGCTCATAACTACTTGGATTGTACATTGGTAAATGAGAATTTCTTTCCCTAGGAAATAGGAGAAGTTTTTTAAGTGATATTTCCTGAGGTAAACACCTATTCGTTGTTCAGAGACCATGGCAATTATTATGTCTCAAGAATACCTGTAGGATTGCATTGCTACTTTGTAGAGAAGCAGTGAGGAAGAATATGGAAGAGAGCAGGAAATTAATGAAAACATGGACAATTGAAAAATATAGCAATCGAAGGGTAAAAAGCAAATCTAGAAGACAAGAGTTGTATGTAAGTTATGCTGAGAAAAATGGAGCATCAGAAAAATGCCAAAAGGACAAGTGATTTGAATAATTCATGATTGAAGGGAGTAGGGCATTTTAAAGGGGAATAATATGAGTCAGAGGTGAAATGAATGGAAGAGATGCAAATGTGGAATGTGCCAGGCAAAATGGCAAAGAACAGAAATTAAACATTGGTTGGCCATTCAACAGTCTCGTTAAAACTTGTGGGAAAATGAGGGGTAGCCTAGAAAGAGCTTTAGTTTCAGGATGTGTCATCAGGCTATCTAGTTCAAGGTGAATGTATTGAGTGAAAGACAGATTTTGGTCCTTTGTATAGAGGGGAAAAATACCAAACCTGTGCATGGCTCTGCATTTCAGTCTTGCTTCACCTTTTGCTCTACAGCAAAAGTATATATATGGCATCTCTTGCAGTTGCCAAGGAAAGTACCATGGCTTTGCACCTCTCTGTCCACTTCAGCATGAAATCAATTAGTGAAAATGCATTTAAGTGTGTGCTGGTCCCTTCAGACAGTTCTGTGCTGTCCAGAGCCTCCTGGAAATTACCCTTTTTTTTTTTTTTTATTTGTAACATCTATGTTCATGTGTTCAACTTTGAGCTAAAATTTTCAATTTTAAGAAAAAGTATGGGTTCTGTATGTTGTACCTTTTTTAAAAAAAGAAAACAAATAATAACTCATAGAATGGTTTGGGTTGGGAGGGACCCTTAAAGATTGTCTAATTCCAACCCCTCCCCATGGGCAAGGATACCAGCTATCTACATCCTTCTTGTAGTGTTTCTGAGGAGGTTTTATATATATGTATATATATATATGTATATGTTTTATATAAACTTCAGTTGATTAGAGAGATACTTTGGCATTCCTGATACTGAAGGATGAAGAGTCAAAGATGACTTTTGCAGACTCAAGAAGAAAGGTTTCTGTATATCCAAAATCTGCTTAGTCAATGCAGAACACCACTTTAGAACAGACAGAAAAGAGTAGGCATTACGGTCTCTGCCTTTCAGAAGTCATACTTGGGAAACTGTTGACTGCAGGGAAAAGGGTGTGAAGGGGGCCCTTCTGCCTGTATTTCTAGTACAAAGAAATAAATCCGTGATAAAGAACCCCTGATGCAGTCTTGGAAGTATCAGGAGATAAGACAGAAGAAAGAATGGAATGATATAGGAAAAAATTTGATCAGCCACTTTTTCTGAGACGTGATGTTAGCAACTTTAAATTTAACTGCAGATTTCCTGCTCAAACTTAGGAATGAAACAACTTCAACCCTGAATGATTTTCAAAAGGGAATTCAAATAAAATAAATCATGGATGTTAGAAATGTGAGGTTTAAACAGTGTCAATAAATCGTAAAACTGACCCAAAATCTAATATACTTCTGGAATTCCAAAACAGTGTTTTCCTTTCCTTTTCTTAGAAATCTTCTTAAATAACAGGAATTGCATAAATAATATGTCTTGGTGATTTCTTGTGGTTTATACATAACGAATTTTTCCTAATGTCTAGCTCAGAGCTGCTTTGCTGCCACTTCAGTCAAGTATTCCTTGACTTGCACTGGCTTGGCATGGAGAATGTCTGAAGACTGACATCTTTTTAATAACTTCTTATAGAGATAACCATCAGATCCCCTCCAGCCTTCTTATCCAGAAAGAAAAACAAACCAAAGCACAACTTTCAGTGTTTCCATATGAGTCATGTTTTCTAAACACTTTTTTGTTGGTCTCTAGATCTCCTTCAGCTTGTTGACTACTTGTTTTAAAGCACTTGCTGTAAAATTTGGCCCAGTACTTCAGGTGATACCTGATTAGTTCTGTGACTCATGGAACACTTGACTCTTAATTTTGTTTATCAGACTTTTGCTAACTATACTGTAAAAAGATTTGCCTTTTTTCCTAGTGGATCCATCTATAAAGATGCCATGCCAGACCCTTTTGTGCACAATGTGCTTCTACTCTTTTCTTCACTTTGGACAGACCTTGGTGTTTGTCAGAGTGATCCACAGAGAGGTGGTATCAGGTAAACAAGCAATAAAGATAGATGATGAGGAACATATTTTGAAGAGACCCCAATATGTTTTTGACATGATTTAAGCCTTTGCCTGTATTGTTTTGCTCAGCTCCTTCTCTGTAAGAAGCATGATGCAAACCAGCTGTAGTGAAGTGAACATGTCTTTTATCCCCACATCTAAAAACCAGAACTCTCTGATAATCTTTCCAACAGATGGTGTTGTCTGTAAGGTGTTATTCCGTATATCAGATAACTCACTCATTTTATGGACCAAAGGACTATGATATCAGAACTGCTTTACATGGAGAAGTCAGCCCAGATGTGTGAATGCTGAACAGTCAGACTCACAGAGGAAGTTCTCTGGGCAATAGTTTCTAGATTCTTTTGTAAGGTGGAACAATAGCTCTGGGATCACTTGAGGATTACTTTTAGAAATCAAATTGAGCTATATACTTTCTAACAAATCTAATAACCATACTGTGAATATAACAGGAAAGTCATTGATATTGCAGGTGGTGTGTGGGGATGGAATTTACTGCACCAGGTTCATGGCAGTGCTTTGCAGAGCGAAACCAAAGGTTTGCGTGTCCTGACGTTAATGAGTTCTGGTGCATGGTTCAGTTGAATTCTGTTTGATTTTATTTGATGTTTCGTTATTGGAAACATGGTGTCTTTTAAGTTGCTTTTATAGAAGTTTTTCAAATGGAGTTAATGTTGTGGTATGCCACCTTAGGGAAGAGTATACTCTAGGTAAGACATTATCCTGCTGAAATGAAATAGGAAGGTGTTTCTTTAGTAACTCCTGTGGGAGATTTGAAATGTTACCAGAGCACGCTGTAGGAACACCAGTGGAGCCATCTAGTGTATTTTGAAGAATTTAATGAATTGTCTATGTTTTTGCCATGGCAAAGAGACATTTATTCAAAATAAAAGATTATTTTTTTTCACTTGGAGTGCTGGTATTCATATTTGCAATGATTTAAGTAGTCCAGCTTGTGAATGGGAACACAAATATATTTGTATAGTAACAAAAATTAGACTTTCTTCCAATGAGGATTATTCTACTCAATAATGAATTTTTCTACTAACAAAGTACTGCAGGAAATGGAGAGCAATGAAATTCCATTTACTGACACTTCCAAAGGGAAGCCATATTATAACTGAAAAATCAGCAATTTTGAGAATGTGCAAAAATACTGAACTGTAAACCAGCTTGTGTTTACAGCTTGATTCTTACATTTTTCATGTCATCAGGTAACGATGAGCAATTATTTTATATCCTGCCAAGAATCCAGCATTAAAAACTCGAAGTCATATGTTACTAGCCTGATATAGAAAATGAGCCTGCTTGTAGTAAATATGTAAATAACTAAGGAGTAATTGTTTAGTTTTCTGTGTGACAAAACTTAACCAAGAATGAATCTTCAGAGGTGTGTCAAACTACACTTGTTTTATAATTGGATTATATGCACAGTTGCTATGTCTTAATTTCAAGTTTGTCCTGATAATTCTGGGGGGAAAAAAAATTAAAAACTGCATCAGTGATCTATACTATTCTTGAAGACTTTAATAATTTAAAACCCTTTACCAACTTTACGAAGAATTTGCACTAAAGCTTTTCACCTGCCTGAAGGGCTGCCAAAGATCTGGAGTCTTTTGGAGTTTCTGAGACACAAGTTAAAAGGCAGGAAATTCCAATTAGATGTTGTAGGGAAAAAAATTGCCATATGGGTGGTAGTACTGGAACAGGTTGCCTGGAGAGCTTGTGGAACATCTTTGGAGGTGTTCAAGGCTCAACTGGACCTGGCCTTGAGCAACCCATCTGATTGGACCTGCACTGAGCAGGGGGCAGGACTAGATCTCTGGAGGTCTCTTTTGCAAATTATTGTCTGGTTCTGTGATTCCTGGCACTTCAAAAAAAAAACATTCTCCATAACAGTCTGAAGATTTGTGGATCAAATGGGCTCTTGCCTAATTCCAGTTCTGGGAAACTTCAGTTTCAATAAATGCCTAAGTAGACTGTACTTGTTTTCTGAAGGCTGTCAAGATCGTGTTGTGTATTTTCTGGCCTCTCAAAGGGTTCTTCTTGATGTGGAAAGTACCTGTAATTATTTCACTTATAAGATCTTAGCCTTTAATAAAGCTGGTAATACAAAAGAAAGTACTTGTCTGATTGAGGAATCAGCTGCTAAACAGATGAAAAACTGCTCATAAACATAGAGAAATACAACCTACAAAGTTCCAAGCCGTGGAGCAAAAGGTTAAAATGTTCTTTTTAGATATGCTCATTCTCCTTTTTTCTAGATGGATAGAAATATACTTAAAATACCACTGGAGTAAGTTGGATTTGTTTGGGGGTTTCTTTTTAGTGTATTGCAAAACTCTCCTTTTATATTGCATTAATTTAATGCCTTTAGACTATTTTATTGCTCTCTGTGGAAACACAGACTCTGAACTTCTCCTTCAGTAGTGATCAAAAGTTGTTGACCTCGGGATCCTAATCATCCTTTTGTGGCAGCAAAAGTTTTGGGAGTTGCTTTCTCATCTTCTGAATTTAAAAAAAAATAAAAAAAAAAATCTAAGAATAATTTTATCTGAGAGCAGTGTCTTTTTTAAGTTTGCTATCAGAAAAATAGCAGTTCCTAGTCAATACCAGTTATACTTGGTTAAAAAATCCCCAGCAAGCACTTTGGGAAAAATTAAAAGAAAGAAGCTTTTTCAGTGCCAATGTTGTATTTATGCATTCAGTTTAGGGTTTTCTAAAAATAAAATGAATAGTTTATACCTAAGGGGTAAGTTATTCTTAGGTTGGAGTATGTTTATACACATGTAAAATGTGTAATGTGTATATGTCTTGATAAGTTTATGTAAACATTTTCAGGGTGAACTTTTCAATGGAGAATTACAATCACTGTTCAAATATAAACATGCTATGAGAGACTTCTATATCACTGAATCCAATTGCATGGTATTACAAGCCACTGGATAATTTAATCTCCCTCACTGTGCTCTATCTTAAAAGTAATTAGGAGTTCTATATGCAGTGTTCAAGCTATTCCAGAGTCTAATCTTTCATTATATGAAACTTTCTTTAAATTTCCAGTTAAAGTAGTTACCTAATTTAATTTTAGTTGACTAAAATTAACTAATAGTTTATTAATATCTATTAGCTCTTTTCTCTCCTTGGCATTTAAAATACTTGCTGCAGAATATTAACATCTATTCCTGGCCTTCTTTTTTGTATGCAAAACAAGTCTGGGTGTTTTTTTTTATGCTCTCATCTCATAATAATAACTCTCACTTCTACTCATCCTATTTGAGCTTCTCTGTGCCAGTTCCCCTTTGAGTTGTTCTCTTTTAGATGAGGCTCCCATAATGGCACACCATGCTCTGGATAACATCTTACCATTCATACTTTTCTGTTCCAGTTTGGACTTCTGATTTATTGTAGGGTTTTGTTTCTCTTTCCACAGCTGTGTTCCTGCTACTGTTCACTGTTCATTTTGTGGTCAAGTAAAAGTTCATGTTCCCTTTCTTCATGGTTGTTCCCAGATGATGAGATCCAGCTTGTGCAAGGTTTTTATTCAGACCTTCAGTACATAATTTCACACGTGATGCTGTTGAACTCATCCCATTTCTCTTGGGTCCTTTTTGTAGGAACTTTGTCATCCTTTCCTGGAGGACATGTAACAAATTTGACTTGATTGACATTGCCTCTTCTAGCTTAGAAACTTGACTGCAAATATTTTTTTGCTTGTGGGTTTGTAAGGATCATGTTTCATCATAGTTTAAAGGGAGCTTTGCAACAGCTTCTGTTCTCATAGCCTGCCAGTCACATTTGTACACTTCCATATTATTTCTTCTATATGATATTTTTTTAACTGTTGATTATGTACCAGTTTGGTTAACTTTCATATTTGGTGGAGCCAACTCACTGCTTTTTATAATTTTACCTCTGGATGTTGTCTTGTTTCACAAATGGGGCAGTTTTCTGTTTGTTTGATTTTTTTTTTTTAATTTTTTATTTATCTCAATTGTATATATTATCCCAGTAGAGAGAACCAGAGCAGTAATTTAAAACTGAGTGTATGCTTTCAGGACCAAACATTATTCAGTTAAATGTTCTCTTACTTCTCCAAATACAACTTCAGACCTTGTGTTGTCATCTGCAGTGGCAAATAATTAGACTGTGCATGTAGTCTCTATGCATTTAAAAATACATTGTTGAAACTAGAGTATTTCACTAAAACCATTAATTATTATTTCTTATACTTAAAAGATAATTTGCATAATTTCTGGATGTTCATTGCGTCAGAGGGAAGTCCATTTGAATGCAGCATCTCATGACTTGTATGAAGTAAAAATGTCAGTACAGAAAACACTGATTGTCAGGAAAGATTGTCAGTGGTGAAATTAATTTAAATTTCTCCAATTTTATTACAAGGTGAGGTAACGAAATTAGAATTTAATGTAGAATTGTCCGTATGATTCTACATGGATGCTTAACAAGGTGGTGTCTACAGAGCAGCAAGATGTTAATGGTTCCTAAACAAACTAGCTTTATTTTTATGATTGCTTTCTGAAATTGAAATTTTTAAACTAGAAAAAAGGTCAAGGTCGCTGGGAAAGTGAATTGCTGCTGAACTGTGTTTTAAGACAGCATTTTAAATCATCAGCATTCTTACAGTTGTTAATATTCTATTCCTTTGTGGAACTTTAGTAGTTTTTCAGAGTTTAATGCTTACCAGTGTAACTAAGGTCTGTTATCTTAAGGGATATGCCTAACTTTTCATCTGCAGTATTTGAAAATCATGACTTTCTTGAGGTTTTGATTTGATGAACCAGTAAAATACTCCATTTTAAATATGTGTATAAATGTTATAATCTTTAGTAGGATTAAGCACATTACTTTCTTTCCAGGAATGGATTGCAATGTTATGAGAAACAAATATAGATTTAATTTCGATTATAAGTGCTTTTTAATGTCAAACAAATTTTTGCAGTTTGTAAATACAGAAGTGTCAAGTGGGATTTAACAGGGTAAAGTTGTGTAAAGAATGGGTAGTAGAAGCAAAACAGTCTTCTGGTGTAGGTTTTTCTGCCTGGTTTTTGGGGCCACTGATCTCATTTCAAATCAATGAGCTCACCAGTGAAGTACCACAAGGATATGTGAGTAGGGCATGCAACTTATTTATTCATAAATGATCTAAATAAGACAGTAAATTGCTGGCATAATTGCTGCTGGTTGTTGATTAGGCTATGTTACCTAATACAGCGAAAATGAAGATTTATTCTGAAGAACTGTAGAACCTTACAAAGCAGCAGATGAAAAGTCATATAGTTAAGTATAAAGTGAAATGGCAAAAAAGATGTTAAGTTTACTTATGTAGGCTATGAGCTGACTAGTGAGTAATGAAATAGTGGGCTTGTTCTTTGAAAACTTAATGCTTGGTGTTCACTGGTAGTTAGAAGAGCATGCTAAAAACTACCAGGAAAGAAATAGAGAACAAAATAATGAGTGTTAGCCCGTCATTTAAAAGCATTTTTAATTTAAAAGCTTTTTTAATTTTATACACAGTTCTTGTTTCCTTGTCTCAAAAAGGGTAAGACCTGGTACAAGCAAAGATACAGAAGAGCGAGCAAAATTTTGTGGCTTTTGTAATTTTTAGCTGAGTGATGCCCCTACTTAATTTCTGCCCTTATTTGCATTCCTCTTGTGTTCTGCTTCTCCTATTTCTCCTTCCCACAATTGGGAGCATGTAACTGGGAGATGTGATGCTGTGCCAGTGATGGGCAGACAGTTTAATGCTTAAGGTGGGAGTCAATTAAGAACGTAGGCATGTTCTTCAATGACAGAGCTTAGATAAGAATGACAGAAAGGAAGAAAAAGATCCTTGTTTAATTTGTAATAAATTCTTGATGCTCGATATATTTACCCTCAGTGTTCTAAGATTTAACTACTGTTTCAAACAAGGAAATAGTTAGTCAAAGGAAGAATAATTACTCATTTAGGTAAGGTAGAAATATATTCAGACAGCAGAAACCAAAATGTTGCAGGGTGGGAAAGCAGTTATTAGAGAAAGTATGCTGTTCTGTTTGTTTAATATACAGGAGAGACAAGTTCTTGTCTTTTTAAACTGTAATATTCCATATATGGTATTTTGGTCGTTATACATAGCTGATCACAACCAATCAGTAATTGATTAGTAAAGCTGATTGCATGACAAATCTGTTTGTGTGCCTCGTCCCCGGTTTGCAACCCTCAATATAATTTCAGATTCCTCTGAGACTGGGTGTTAATACTGGGAAAAACTGTTGTGATCTGCTTCTTCCCTTCATGTTGAAAAAAAATCTATGATGATTGTTGCTACAGATTTTAGTATTCTTATATTCATGGGCTGAAACATGTTTATACACAACTGTTGTGTTCCTGATATCAATTTGTAGTTTTTGACTTGCTGGTGTATATCCAGAATTTCTTTCTGAAATCTCCTGGGTTTTGGCAACTGATTTAGACAGAACCTTTCTTCCTTCTAAGGCCAGTAGCAACACTTCTCTTGAGTTCAGTGAAATACCATTATGTCTTTAGTGAAAGTATCAATTTTTATGTGGGTTGTTGGGGAATGGAGGGGCAGTTTTGATAAACATATCTGTTAAGGTGTTAATAGAGGAAGAATAAGCATATAATTATTAAGATTTATGAACTCTAAGAAAAGTTGCTTTGCTATCTTTTCTTACAGTGAAAAATAATCTTAGAACTTGAATGATGAGTTGAACATTCACCGTGATGGTGCAAACCATCAGTGGAAATACCACAAGTCCAACAAAACTTCTTGCACTAATTGTTAAAGTAATAGAGGTGAAATAACAGGCAGATTCATTGGTGTATGTAATACATACATCCTGGTTCTGACAGGGCAGTGAAAATCAGTGGTAGTGAAGCTGAGGGTCACAATGGATGTTTGGTAGTGCTGAGGTAACAACACGTGTATTCAGCTATTCTTGCTTGTGCCTGCTGATCCTTGTAAGACTGGGCTGTCCTATTGCTGTGAAGGCTAAACTAACATGTACCTTAAAGTGAAATCCACAGATGGGCCAAGGTAAAGTCAGAGAAATATCTATGACTCTTCTGAGGATGGTGTCTTACCCTCTGAACTGTTATGTCTTATGAACAACAAGCAAATCCTTCTGATCACTTGGGTTTTTTGCACGTCTGGACGATGACAGCATATCACATATTCTGCATATATTATGTAATAAAGATGGCATGCCTAACAATATTACATATTTTATAACAAGGATTTGAACTCTGGCTAGTCGCAATTGCATAAAATAATATCAGTTGCTCTTACTATGGAGCAAAGCTTTGTGTGACTTACAAAACTTCAAAATACATTTGCTCAAAATTTTGGTGGGGCGTGTAATTTTGAAATTTGCCTCAACGATCGCTAGTCTTACTCTGTTAGTGTTCTGTTTTCCCACCAAAGGGAAAACAACTGCATTCTTAATCTGTAATTTAGCGGAAAACGTTGTTCGTTAGAAACTTAAATTTTCGTATTTGTTTTTGATGGGATTTAACATACCTGCTGTGGAAGGTGTCTAATACGGTAAGATTTTGGAGGTGCTCAGTGGAAGTCATCTGTGATACTTGTGCTATTGGTTAAAAAATTGTATCTTTTCCTTCAGCTGAAACGGTGTTTATAGTTCCTGCAGCAGTTTTTAACATAGAAATTGTGTTAGTGGACAGAATAGTGGAGTGCATATTTCATACAGAAGTAAAAATGAACATTAAAATAATGAGCAATCTGTTTTGAGCCATCCTGACATATCTCACAGGTACACTTGAAAGGTTGTTAGAAACAGTTTGGGGGGTTTGGAGTCAATGACACGTGAGCAGTAAAGGATTGCATCGTTTTATAGAGTAATGAGGAGAGGAAGTTTTCCTGGGAGCTAGAGAAGAACAACTGAAGCAGGAAGTAACTAGTTTCATAAGGGTTTGTGTGAGAGAGGTAGACAGTTGACAGGAGGAGACAGAGAAAGGCAAGCATTTTCACTTTTGGGACAGCAGTTCTGACAGTGTAAGGTGTTTAGTGTTCTACAGGTCAATACAAAAAGGGGGGTTTGTTGGGGGTTTTTGTGTTGTGATGTCTTCAAGTTATATGCAGAGAAGTATTTGAGCCTTCAAATGTATGCATACCTTTTAAGTGTTCCCTGCTCTTGAGTGGGAACACATGGTAAGTAAATGTTTACCAATTTAAAAATACCTATAATCACGTTTCTGTGATCCCAACACACAGAGTAAAATTATTATTATAGCCCTCAAATTTGAAAATATTAACTTGGTTCTATGGAAATTGCTTTTTACGTGTTCTTCTTCCTTTTTTCAGGTCTTTGTTAATCACTGGCTGAGATTCGAGTTTGTAGTTTCGTAGCACAAAACCCAGCCTAGACTGAATTGGGCTTTTTTTAGATCTGTCATTAATTTTTTTTATAAATCTAGGAATGTAATGACAGGGTTCATTTATAAGTTGATAGACGTTACAGTTTTTGATTTTACTTTTTCCCTTTGCAAGCCCGAAGCCCATGCCAGTTTTCCATTTTACAAAGGTAATTCAGAACTTTTTACAGAACACCCAGGTACGTTTTCTGAGATGGGTGTTACACTGAGGCAGGATAACACTCACAACAGTTTCCAGGTAGGATGCTGAAAGTTCCAGGGATTTACAACCAGAGTCCTTGGTGTTTTGCTCCTGGGTGTGCCTGAAGCAGTGCAGCCGTGAGTGAAAGTCGCAGCTCTCTGACAGCTGCAGAATGACCCGGGTGAGGTGAGTCAGTGACATCAAACCCAGTCTGCACCAATATCCTCTTTGCAGCTGGTGCTACTTGGCACCCCTGATGGAGTCTCAGCAGAGAATCAAAGCACCAGGTTGGTCTCCTTGTTTGATGTGCAGTGGCAAGAGTTAGCTGAAAAACTTTTTTTTGGTTCTCTCAAAGAAACCATTAATTCTGGTTGAGTAGGAGGTGGTTTTCACTGTTGACACGTCGTCATCATGACTTTCTATGTATTCATACATAGAATTTGTAAGTGGAGCAACAGTGAAAGATCAAGAGCAAGTATTATTATATAAACATAAAAAAATGCTAAAGCACCATCCAAGCATAATCACACATTTCTGTGAAATTACCGGAATGATTGATGTCACATCAGTCTCTGTGACAATGGAGAAAAATTAGATGAGAGAAAAGATTTTGTTTGTTTTGTAGAAGCTATGTTCAGCTTTAATTTTTTCCTGTGTTTATCCCTCTCAACTTAGTAAAATAAAAAATAAATATTTTTATAAAGGGATGTAAAAACCAGAGATTAACTGAAATCTGTAGAGCCTGAAATACTTTAGGAGACTTTGAACTCTTTGTCATTCTGCTCTTTCATATAGTTGAGAAGTGTGGATGGAGTGCTGTCTAGCAGAATTACTGTGCTATGTGTCATAGTAAAATATAATAAAATACTGTGTTATGACCTGAACAAAGGGCCCTGAACCCAACATTCTGTTTGTTTTCCAACTGTGTTATTTTCCAAGGATTCTGCAAGCTTTTGAAGTTGCTGTGCAAGAAAATGTATTAAGGCCCCAACAACGTATGTAGCAGCTGAAATAACTTTTTGTTCTTCATAAAATGGGCTGTATTGTCCATGTTCCCAGTGTTCTTTTAAAACCTTAGATAATGTTTTCTTGTAGAATGTCAAGATTAATAAAGAGGGAGTGAGCATGTTGAATATATTGAGAAGTTAGAGATTGCTTGTCTGTAGCAGTTGGGAATTTATCAAACAATTACCATGCTATTACCCCGTACAGACACACCCCAAATGAGAGCTAACATGACAGGAATTTTCTGCTTTTTTACATCCTCAGACCATAATCTCTAAAATTGTCTTAGACTTCTGCATCGGTATCTTCAAGTCATTAAATATTAAACCCTGCAAATTTTGTTTCTCCATTTATAAGAGAGAAGCTAAAAGCTCTTCGCAGTTGTTTTACGTTTCTAAAATATTCTGAATATGTGAAGTGCTGTTCAAGTACTAAGTTTAAATATTTTCTCCTAAGCAAGACAATTGGATTTAGTTAGATTGTAACCTTCAAAGATTGCCTAAAATGATTACAGTGCTCTCTATAACAGATTTTCACCCTCGGTAAGTGTGGTCATAGAACATAAATCTTCTTTTGCCCAAAGAAAACAGTGGAAAAAGAAGGTGGAATGAATTCTGCATACCTGGGTAGAGCAGAAGGCATGTGACTCTAGGAAATAGAATTTTTTTTTTTCAACGTAGTTTATTATTTAACAGTTTATCATTTATTATTTATTTGAGGTTATTCTGTAAAGCAAATTTACAGATGATGTAAATAAAAACCTGAAGGGAAAAGGAAGTTGAGGCTAAAGTAGGAATTTTTAGAGGAAATCATGTGTGTAAGAGGCAGTTTTTATTCGGACATAGGCATAAAGAGTGGTAGGCTAGAAAAGAGTTTTATTATGTTCTAATATGTGTTCTGAATGCTTGGTAAAATATTTTACTTTAAATAAATGTGTCATTCTTATAATCTAATAGATTAGTCCTTGTCATCATTATCATCATTGTTACTATCCTGTGTAAAAAAGAGTTGGTATTTGTATTTCCTTTCATAAGGTAATAAATCTTTCATAGTTGTGTACTTGGTTTGATTAATTGAAGTGTATGAGATAGCCAAGATGCTTAAAATTGTGTCTTCTGTTCCACAGAGAAACAGGAATTCAGAGAACTGGCCTGACCATTGCGATATAGTCATTATAAACTCATAAAAACCATCTGGTTTTAGTAAGGAATTATATTCACCAAGATGCCTATATGCACTATTGGTACACACAAGGCAGTGTATAACAAAACACCTTATGTACAGAAGCTATAATTTCACACAGCTGAAAGTATGAAATCAAAATGTCAGCCTAATTATCTTTCAATCTCCAAAACATTTGCAAACTCCAAAATATTTTCCAGCTGAAGCATCTCTCTACCGAAGAGTAAATTTCAACTTACTTCAAATATTCTTCTTTTTTAATTAGGTTTTTCTAATCACAAAGGTTTGGCAGGCCACAGATCAAAAGCTGTCCCAAACATCTTAGTTATCCACATACTTGTGACCGTTTTAAAGAAATGTAATAAAACGTCTCACAATAAATAAATATTTTTCAGAATAATTTTTCAGATATGTTGGTAACACAGTAGAGCACTAGTTCAGAGCTGCTGACATAGATTACTGTCTACTGGGCAACCAGACAATGGCAATTTACCTTTTATCCTAGGTCTCGTTTATTTTCATGTCCCACATATGGAATTTTAAAGTTCATTCATTTGCATGAGCCATAAAGTTAGAAACACTGCCCAGCTGGAAAAAGTGCTACAGATTTTCAAGAAAATTCCTCTGATTATATTGAGGGGAAATACAATCTCAAAACTATAACTATGTAGCTGAAATTGGTTTAAATATGTTAAGTGGATCATTGTGCTTTTCAGGAACTGTCAGTTCTTGTTAAGCTGAGTAGATGTATTCAGTTATGTGCTGGACAGTAATCAATTCAAAATTGTGTGTGTGATCATGATATCCCTCATGGAATTTGTTCATTCACACTGTTTCCTGGGTTTTGTGCTACGTTCAATAGTTCTGCTCTAACGAGGAGAACATTGTGGGGCTGAACGTTCTTCCATATGGTTGGGCTTATAATGTCTTCTTTTTAAAGGAGCTATTTCTCTCCACTGGAAGCAGTGGCTTCTTGGTAGAGACAGAAATATGTTGTATTTTGCAGGTACTACTTAAAAATGCAGCAACACATTGGCTAATCTTTTCAAATCTGTAAAATCCATTGAGATTTTGAGAGGCAGATAAAATACATAATTGTAAGTCACCTTATATGTAAGCAAAAATCAAAAATCCAGGTTTAGACACTCAAGAAGTCATTGGACACCTCAGAGATCATAGAATCACAGAATATCCTGAGTTGGAAGGGACCCACAAGGATCATCAAAGTCCAACTCCTGACCCTGCACAGAACAGCCCCAAGTGTCCCCCCATGTGCCTGAGAGCATTGTCCAAATGCTTCTTGAGCCCTGTCAGCCTTGGTGCTGTGACCACTTCCCTGGGGAGCCTGTTCAGTGCCCAACCACCCTCAGTGCAGTTGGACACTGCAACATGTGGGGAAGCAGATTTGTCATCTTCTCCCTTGCCACGCCACTTTTCTGTCTCATTATGGGAATATTAAGCAAGAACCATTTTAAATCTAAGAAAGAACACTAAGCACAAAAGGGCATGTAAAACTCTCCCCAGTGATTAGGTGCCTGAATGCAAACTACACTGAAGTGTTTTTCCCTGCTTATGATCCAGTGCACCTCATTTGCCCATTCATTTTTAAAATGGCAAATACCACTAAGAAAGTGTTTGTCCCATGGCAGGAACTTGGGATGTTTTCCCTGGTAGGTACATATTAACCACAAGGTTGTGCGGTTCTGTTCCATCTTATCTGCTTCTCTAGGTCCAATAACTGTTCCTCCTTTTTTTGGACTTTGTCCTCACTTGACTGAGGGCCTTGTTTAGCAGGGCAGGTACCTTGGTGGTCAGGGCATTCCTGCTGAAAGGTGTCCTTTGAGTTCCTGCATACTGAAAAAATTAAATTTTAGTCAGATTTCCATTTTTTTTGAGATCAAGCAGGAAGGGAGTAAAGAGTTAAAGCAGCTCCAGTAGTCACTGAGGGGTGGTTTGGACCAGTTTTCAATGTTGGCATATGAAAAGTACATGAACTATTACTTTGAGAATAGCCCTATTGCTTCTGAGGCAGGTTGAGTGCTATTATCTAATTCCTGCTATGTAAGGGGGAGAGATGTGTTGTTATAATTAAACTTGAAGCTATTTCTTTGTTACTTTCTTACAGGAAACAGATTCAACCTCTTCTAGGACAGTTTAGCCAGTCAGAGGCTTTGTTACTCTCGTCTGGGGTTGAGCCAGGGACTCTGGATGGAGTTCTCCTGGATGCTGGCTGTTCTTCCATGCAGTTTGATACACCCGAAAGAGGTTTTTCCCTGCAGAAGGATGGACCTTTGGACATGAGGATGGATAGTGACAGGTACCTGATAATATTTCTTCTTGAAACTCAAAAACTGTCTGCTCAGCAACCCCTGTGCATTTCATTTCCCTTTAAACTGAAGAATTCCCATCATCAAACCACATCCAATTTTGCACAAGTATACTTTTTTTCTTTTCCCAAAAAGCTTTTTTCCGTCTCAGTGCTGAGCCCTGGTTATCATCTTTGCCTCCTTTGAAATAAGAGGAAAGTTCCCGTGATGAGTAATTAAACCAGTAACATTTTTGTGTACCTCTGCCATTGAATTTTAACATTTTTGGAGTGTATGATATACAGTCACAGGGACATCTCCCTTTCAGAGGCCTGTTATTTCCACAGTTTCTCAGCCTGTACTTGATCTGCAGGCACACAACTTCTTACTGCAGTCCCTTTCCTGCCACGCTTACTGTTTGTGGAAACTTCACTGGAGCAGTTTCAGTTGCTTCCTCAGGAAAGGGGCAGTGTCTTTCTTTTGTGCAATGACTATCTGACCCAGTTGCTTCTCTCTAAAAGGAATGCAATCTAAAATAAATAAATAAACAAACCCCTATCTATTATATCTGCCATTTTAAATCAGATTGCTACATTGCTTTTAGCATGCTAGTATAATGTTGTTTTCCCTGCCCACAGATTTATTGTAAGCTTCCCTTAGCAAAATCATAAGCTTCCTTTCACATTGTGTGGGAGGCACATCAGGTTTACTTAATTGTCAAATTAACGATTACTGAATAAACCACCTGTGTTTAAACTATTTGGATTGGTATTAAGTACTTTCAAGAGCATGAAAATCAGTGGTGGAATGATAATTTCTGCTTATGCAGTGGTTATCATTTTCAAACAAGCCGATGTATTTCTGAAGCATTTTGCTTTTTACATGAGCAACCCAAGATCTCTCTTGTATAGATGCTGGCTGTTATTGCATGATGCAATACTGGGAGAATGACAGTTTTTTTCCTTGGTGTTTTAATGGACCTGGAGTCTTAAGAAGTGCCGTTTGCTTTTTTCATTGCTCACAGAGAGCCAATGGGAAGCCCCAATTTCTAAGGAATTGGCTTACCACATTTATGTTATGTCTTAACGCAGCAAATTTCACGATACTTGCTTTTTCTGGTTTTGTGCAAAATGCTCCCGTGATCCTCCTGGGATTCAGTCCTCAGATTTCAAGAATCTGAACTCCAGGCTTAAATATAAGCCTGATGCATCATGAGAAAACATACATTGAACAAGAGCATAAAAACAAAGGGTACCTGAGGCATAACAAAAGCCTTACACTATGGTTGTTGCTATGATACTACTTGCCTCTAAGTTTTGTTATCTTTTGTAAGATACTGCAGGGGAGTAAAAAATGCCTGAAAAATTTTCTGCTAAATCGTGTCTTTTTAGAAGAGAATTTATTAAGTGGTTTATATGTTTTGTCTGATTAGTAAACCCATAGATGATGTTCATAAAATACCTTGGAACTATTTCAATAGCAAAGTTAAAGAGATTTCGATATATAGATGTTAAGATTATACTGTTTAAATTGCAATAATTCTTGTAATGTGTATAGGTCATTTCTATTATGTCAGAACAGTATGTGGATATGAATTCTTATGCCTTTTAGTGAAAAGTAAGATTTAATTATTTTGATTAGCAATTGTTTTCATAGCAGGAGATGTGAAAGAAAAGGCCCTTGAAATCAGTTCTAACTAGAAAACAACATATGATGCAAGGTGACTAAAATGAACCCGTAAGAGGCCAGTTTATATTCTAAAGCTGGCTGAAGAAAAAGGTCACACAGCATTTCCATCTTAGCACGATACCGAAATATTCTTGTCACCTTATTAAACATAGCTCATGATAATACTTAGAAGTTAAAGCCGTTCTAATTGAAGTTAAGGAACAAACTCCATTTGGAGCGGCGAGAAAAAAAGGATTTAAAAGGTGCAAGCTGTTTTCCCAGGGTTGCCACCTCCTATTCGAAAAACCTCAAAGGCACTTGTGTGCCGTGTGTGTGTGTGTGTGTGTGTTTGACTTTGTGTCCCAACGCTGTGAAGCTTCACCCCTTGTCAATGAAGGCTGACGTCAGTGGGCTAATTGGCCGCTCTTGTGCGTAGGTACCCTGACATGCCCACTGCCGCCGATGTTGTGAACGCTTTGGATCAACAGGCGCTTGCGTCCATCCTCAGAGCGTACGGGGAGGAGAGGCACGCCAAGAAAATCGCCTCAGCCATCGTTCAGGCACGCAGCATATACCCCATCACCAGAACCCAGCAGCTTGCAAGCATTGTTGCAGGTACCCTCATTAATTCTCCGCAGCGGCCGAGGAGAGGGGAAAAAAAAAAATATTAATCCCCGAGTCCCAGAGGGATCTATTTGTACTTGAAATCATGCAGGATCTAATCCTGCCTGTTCTGCTCTGATGTCAGCTCTCTTTTTCTCTTTTTCTTTTCTTTTTTTTTTTTTTTTTAGCTCCCATTTTTTGTATTGTGGTTTGACAATTAGTTTAATAATAGATTTTACATGAAGTGATTTATCATTTTGCCAACAAAGTTGAACCACCGAATGACAGCAGCCTAGGGTATTCTTTATCCTGGCTGTTGACAAACCTTCAAATATCAGATATGTCATACCTCATTTAGCTTTAAATTTCTGCATTTTAATATTTTGAGGGGAGGTACCAAAGCAGTTTCCAATTATGAGTGAAATCAAGTGATTTCTGTCTTTTTAAAGGATCAGAAGCACAAAGCAAAGCAATACATGGCTTGCTTCACCTTGTGCATGTCAACTAAATCAACCTGAAGCGACTATTGAAACACTCCATCTTACTTGCTCCTCACTGTAAACAACCTGAACAAAATGCAGTTAGGCAGGAACAGTGCTGGCATCAAGAACCTTCACGTTTGTGTTGTCAAGTGAAAATTTTCAAGGAAAAATGTAAGACACAAATCCTGCTCATTAACACTCTAATGCATAATGTCAGGATGTTTGTTTCTTTTTAACCAATTAATGAAAATCACTGGATCTCATCACAAGTAAGTCTAAATTGCTGACTTTCAATATAGACCTTTAAAATGATAATCCAAATTTAACATTTGCTTAAGAACAGTGTAAAATATTTTATAAGTATCCTGAAGAGTCCTAAAAAATTTATTGTATTCTTAAAAATTAGTGTTACTTAAACTGGAAGTTTAAGGCACTTACTTTTAATGACCAACAAATTAAAAGATTTGGATTTGTAGAAGTCAGGACACTTTAACAAAATGTCCAGTCAACTGAGTCCCAAAGTTTGGCTGATATGATAAAAGGACCTGAAGACAGTGCTTGCTGTTGGAAGCCCCTACTGTAAATACAGTAAATATGAGGAGCGAATAATTTAAAAAAAATCAAAGAGATAAAACACTACGAGTCTTTTATAAAGCTTACGTTTTTAACATCATCATTATCAACCTCACAAAATAATAATTTCAGGCTTTATCATGTGTAACTTATGCTTTTTGAAAAACTGTTGATTAAGACAGCATACCGCTATTGAGATTGAAGCAACCACATCGCTGTGTTAAAGATGTCATGTGTTATACATTGTAAACAAGCAACTCAGTAACTTCTGAAACTAGTGTATAAAAGACAGTGATTAAAGATCCCTTCATGTTTAATGTGGTGCATGTGAGTCATCACTTAATGGTCACTTTCTGTGACAATGAGAAGGATTTTTTTGTTCTCATTTTAAATTCTCTGCTATATTTGAAGAGCTTCCTGATACATTAGTCATGTATGCATCAGGTAGGGTACATGCCAGAAACAGTGAATCCAGCACACATCTGCCAAGACAATAAATATATATGTTTTGTCTGCTTTTTTTGGAGCATGCAAGTCATTATAGTAATTTTAGGGTTGTTACACTGGTCCCTGTTTGCATAGAACTTCTTCCAAATTTACTTTGATTCATCCAGCAAAGGAGAACAATGGTGATTGTATCTGATTTTGAACTGATTATACCTTAACAAAATTTTTGATAACTGTAATGTATTTTGATTAATTCCATCTATCATCCATATATATGCTTATGTGAAATTATTGACATAAACAAGAGCTGAAGTGCCAGAGACCACAGCTACAGGAACCTCTCAGTGGCACAGCCCAAAAAAACCCTGACTAATTCAGGACTTAACCAGAATAAAATTTATGACCTATTAGTTAAATGTCACGTCCTTTAAAAAATAAGATATTAATTAGAATAATAAAATCTTGCATTTTAGATTTTGCAGATTCTATGCAAGCCTGATCATCTTCCAGAACAGGGTCATTATTTTTGCCTATATAGGAATCGGAAAACAAGCAAAAAATCTATCCAGTGAAGCTGGCTATTTATGTCTTCTTCTCTGGTGGTGTCAGAATCTGATATTTATGTATTGTGCATATTTCTTTCACATGTGGCTTCAGATTTTCTAGAACTCCCCAGTTTTTGTCTTAAGGTCCAGCCGATAACCAGAATCACAGTGAATCTAGATTTGGACTAACCCAAAATTGAAAAATTTAATTTCTTTTTATAGAATGCTAGACTTCTGGTCTTTCCTACCACCCCCCAAGAGGTTAGAACGTGTGTTGCTGTTGCTAATTGATTGGGAGATAAAAGTGGAGGATGTAGTTAAAAAAATCCACAAAACAGCCATACAAATCAGCTGCACAACATTCACAGAGCAATCAGATATTTCTAAAGTTTGTATTAGCAAGAGTTCTACTTGTAAGGTATAGCTGTGAAAAATATATAAATAGATTTGTATGTCAAGATTGACTACAACAATTTGGGGCTAACTCAGGTATCCAAGTGATTTCTTGCTCTCCTTTGTTCCAATTCAAGAAAGTAATTCTTTCTATATCTTGACATAGCGCCTGAAGATTCTCTCTCTGTCTACACCCTATGCCAGTGCATAAGGTCCTGAAAAAAAAAAATTAAAATTTGGCTTTTTTTTTTTTTAATTTTTCCAAATGCTCTCCAGAAGGCTTCTGATCCATTTAAATAAGATCTCTGCGAGCTGTGGAGTCTGCAGTTTACGTGTGAGAAAGGAGGAGTTTTCTGTTCACTCACGTGAACAGCATCTCTTCTGCAGCACAGTGGAGCTCCGCTGGCTGTTTATAATTTCCACAAAGCTCTCTGCAATGCTGAACGCTCTGTAAATACTAAAGAGCAGCAGTTCTCCACTGAAGGGCAGCGAATTGATGTGTGGAAGTTGATTATGAAGGGCTTGCTGAGGTCTTTCGTTGTACCTCATTGAGTTATTTGAAAACAATAGGTTTAACTCCGTGTGCAGAAAAACTTTAAAAATAGTAAAATTTTTCAAATGTAATTTTGATATGCTTTTCGTGTACAACTGATGATCTATTTTGATTTCTTTTCAGTGAGCAATGTACTTTGTTATCTATTAACTTTTGTCCAAAAATTAATTTTTCTGAGCATTATTTAGATACCTAATCTATTAACAGATCATTTTGAGATCATGTCATCATTTGACCTTAGCTTGAAAGGAGTTCACGATGAGATACTAAAGAAATTTATAAAGTTTAAAAAGAACTTTAATGTTTAAAGTCAGTCTCATTCAGACTGGTTCACATTTATAGACTTTAATTATCAGTTTGGAATTTGTAATATTGCCTGGATTTCAGATGGGTGAGAATTAACACTGTACTGAGGGAGCCCAGACAAAAGGACATTAGTTGCGTCACAGAAACTTATTAAATGCAATGCTAATTCAACAGACGAATTCCTGCAAACAGGTGCAGGGTCTGAATTAATTTTTAAACTCTCCCACTCTCATACACTCTGGGGACTTTAATAGTTCATATTGACAGGCACAGCATGTTGCTAATTTCATTCACAAGCTTTTAAAATTTCAATACATTTCAACATGTGAATCTATTAGATTTTTAGAAGTGTAAGTATCATCAAGGCATCCTAAAACTAAAAATGATAATTTCTCTCACTGGAATTTCAAGCCAGTCATCTAGCCAGAAGCGTGATGTTTTTATGAATGAAATTCATTTTACAAACTTCCCATACAGATTTTTTTTTTTTGAATGTTTTTGTACATTTTACAGCCAGTTACCAGGAAGGATTTTCTTTTAGTGTCTTGGTAATTGGAGAGGGCTAGGTGAGAGATATTATGCCTTAGCAGAAAGCATAAATAGCTTTTTATTTGACTATACCAGAGGAGTAAGAGTGATAGGAAAATTTTTCACCCGTGGATCATAGATCAAAATCCACTGCCTTTACTAAAATGATGAAGGCCAGAGTGACAGGAATAACTACCACAGATTACATTTATTAGTTAATCCCAGTCTCTGACCACAGACTAGTAAATCTTTGAACTTGTAAATAGTTTGATTTTTAGTTTAGAGGATTTACTTGCATAAAGCTTCAAAAAGTGACTGCATTTCTTTACAAATTTCCTGAATATTGATATTCTGTACTGTTAAATATGACCTGCAGTGCTCTTTGTGCATGTCCAACTGAGGCATGTAAGGTTGTATGATACTTACTGAATATATCTGGGGTTTAATTTACTTTTTTTCAGTTTCTGATAAATTAACTCGCAGTAATAAATTAATGTCACAGTTAATTGTCATGGAAGATTATTGCAGGAAGACAGCGCACTCAACAGCCATGGCAAGATAAATGGAAGAACTTCCCAAAGACCTGTTGGTGTCCTAGTCGTGCTGGTAGCCTCTGTATCGTTGTTCTTTTGTCTATCTATGCAATGTTTCAATTGCAAAATAATGGTGTTTGTGATCAGACTGATGGAAATCTGCCCAGATATCAGCATTGCTGTGTCCATTTATGTTTTTACAAAACCCTTTGAAGTAGATCATAGAATCATAGAATGCTTTGGGTTGGAAGGGACCTTAAAGGTCATCAAGTTTCAGCCCCCATGCCGTGTGCAGGGACGCCTTTCACTGCAGCAGGTTGCTTAAAGCCCCATCCAGCCTGGCCTTAACATTTCCGGGAGTGGGGCTTCCACAGCTTCTCTGAGCAACCTGTTCCAGTGCTTCACCATGCTCTCAGTGAAGAATTTCTTCTTGATATCTAATCTAAACCTACTCTCTTTCAATTTGAAGCCACTCCCCCTTGTCCTGTCACTGCACGCCCTTGTAAAAAGTCCCTCTCCAGCTCTCATGTAACCCCCTTTAGGTACTGGAAAGCTGCTGGAAGGTCACCCTGGAGCCTTCTCCAAGTTGAACAACCCCAACTCTTTCTGTCTGTCTTCATAGGATGCTCAGCCCTCCGAGCATCTTCATGGCCTCCTCTGGACATGCTCCAGCAGGCCCCTGTCCCCAGAGCTGGATGCAGTGCTCCAGGTGGGATCTCACCAGAGCAGAGTAGAGGGGCAGAATTCCCTCCCTCCACCTGCTGCCCATGGTGCTTTGGATGCAGCCCAGGGCACATTTGACTTTTTGGGCTGTGAGTGCACATTGCCAGGTCATGTCAAGCTTCTCATCCACCAACATGTCCAAGTCTTTCTCCTCAGGACTGCTCTCAATCCATTCGCTGCCCAGCCTTCATTTGTGCTTGGGTTGGCTCCAACCCAAGGGCAGGGCCTTGCTCTTGGCCTTGTTGAACTTCATGAGGCTCTCACGGGCCCATCTCAAGCTTGTCAAGGTCCATCCAGGTGTCATTCCTTCACTCCAGCGTGTCAACCCCTGCACACAGCTCAGTGGTGTTGTCAGACTTGCTGAGGCTCCACTCAATGCCACTGTCCATGTGGCCACCACAGATGTTAAAGTGCCAGTCCCTGCACTGACCTGCTGAGGGATGCCTCTTATCACCAGTCTCCACTTGGGTACGGAGACATTGACTGCAACTGTTCTCAGTGCGACCATCCAGCCAGTTTCATGTGCACCAAGTGGTCTATCCATCAAATCTGTGTCTCTCCAGTTTAGAGACAAGGATGTCATAGATCTTCGTATCATTCTTGTTTTTTTCAGATGAGTAAAAGATGCTTTACTGACATAGGAGGTAAAACTCTCAGTATTTTACTAAAATTCCTGAGAGATTGGCTGTGGAG
The DNA here is from genome assembly GCF_036250125.1 of Pseudopipra pipra. NCBI lineage: Eukaryota > Metazoa > Chordata > Aves > Passeriformes > Pipridae > Pseudopipra > Pseudopipra pipra. Next base: position 1,920,426 of record NC_087554.1, read on the forward strand.
TTTAAACAGAGGATCTCATTCCAGGTTTCTGTTTTTATAGTTGGGTCCCAATCAAGAAGCACTGTCAGTTTTGTACCTAAATTACATGCTGTACTCTTGTGGATTAGCTCCATTTTTATCTGTGATACTTTTGGAAGCTAAAATACTCTTAGAATATCAGAAATGGATCATCCCCAGAAAACCAGCAGTATTTTTAGAAAATACTTAGACTGCTAAAATATGGTGGTTAAAAATTCTGGATCTGCTTTGAGAGGTGAACACCAGCTCTGGATAGTAAGAGTCCAAAATTGAATGTATAAAACCGATGCTCTTTGAGTCACAGCTGTAAATTGGTTGGGAAGGGGCAGGATCAATACAGGCAGAATAAAAAAACGCACCTTGTTTTCTAACCCACTAGCTTGGTAGTAGCCAATATTTTGTAAAGGTAACAATACTTTTTCGTTGCAGTTAAAACTGTTTTTGTAGACTGAACGTGACAGGAGTGGTCTTTTAAACCTTGTTGTTTCATTTAATAGTTGTTCAGAGAGTTCTGAGGGTACTACTGGTGTTTGTAGCTGTTATTTGACCCTATAAAGAAAGTTGTGTTTATTTTGCTTAGCACAGCATTCCTTTATGTTATGCATTAAGAGACAGTTTTCGTCACACACAACTGGCAGTCAACGGATGTTTTAAGGGTTCCATTTTCAAAGAATCTCTTTATAGGTTTGTAAGAAATACGAAAACAGATACTGTGCGTGTTCGTGCAAGCTTGGTGTCAGGGCGTTTCTTGGGACACCTCACTTTCTGTGATTTTGAGTCCTCTTTTGAGTTTAGCTCTCTTGTCAAAATGGGCTTTGTGACTCCTACAAGAAGAGTATGTATTCATTTTTATGATTTATAGTAAATATAGAAGGTTATGTTCTCAAAGACAGAAATTACACATTAACTAGCTAGTGCAACTTTTCCAGAGTTCGTAAATGATGGAGAAGCCTATCTCCCACAGGTAACATCTATTTACTCTGTTTTGTGAAACAGTTTAAAGCCACAAATTCCCATGCAGTAGTTTGTTGGGAGAAGTTGATCCTGTTGCCACTTTCTATCTCAAAGGATTCAGACTATAAGAATAGGAAGCAGCCACAGCTACAATGAATCTCTTCAGTGAATTTAGGAGCTGTTAGTGTTGAAGTCAGAGGGGGTTGGGAATGTAGTTGGGAAAATCAAGTGTGCAGAAACATATCTTAGATACATTGCCAGCATGATAACAACTTTGTTAATGATCAAACTTTTAAATCCCATTATTATCCTGTCCCTTTGCTGAACACTAAGATCACTTGTGTGTTTGTGATACCAGGCACTTATGCTTTCTGACATCAGTAAAATCTTGCCTTTAAAACTCTCAGGAATTCCACTAATAAATTATTTTGTGCCAACATATTGGATTATGATATCTCTATTAATTTTTTTCAATCACCTGTGTAAATGTGAATTTAGACAGCTAGTTGCAGAGGTACAATGTTCCCTTCTTTTACTCCACCATGTAGAATATCAATTACTTGATTATGAACTGCATTTACTTGCTTCACTATGTCAGCTTAGCACTGACATGAAATTTAATACATATATACCAGCTGTATTGTCTTGTCTTTAATGGGCCCTCTTGTTTGGAAAAATAATTCTTTCCGTTATGTACCAGCATTATTCATTCAATTTATCTCTACCAGACTCCTGTGCTCACTTACATAATAGATTATAAATTTACTTGGCTTTTGCAGATCTTGTAAAATTCTTGCACTTTAGACCCTCTGATCCATCAAATCATGTTTTTCAAGCTTTTTGCTCTGTACTCATGTAATGAAAGTTCAAGCCTAAAATATATTAAATATTGATATATTAAAGTTTCTATCAAAATTTCAGTATCTACAGAGACTTGGTTAACTCATAAGAATTTTGGGGAAAGGAAGACAGAGTTTTGTGCATCTAATAAAAAAGTATTTAATCTGGTGATTTTTCATCTGAGAAATCCATACCTTGACACATTCTGCATGTGAAAACGCAGCAGTATCTGCAACATTTGCTAAAGTTCTCAAAGTATTTTTGTGAACATTTGAAGAAACACAAGAGTAGTGGTCAACAATTATTATTTCCAAGAAAGGATACCTCTTTTAAGCTTTAAGTAATTCATTGAAAGATAGTTATTGCCAGGTAGACATTGTCTTCACTTATCTCTGCCTGTGAAGATATGCATGCTTATCTAGAAAGCAACAGTTAAAATTGTGTCCATTGTATATTAATTTCTTTTCCTTAAAAGCATAACACAACCACAAATACTGAACTGACATTGATTACACTGAGCTGTAAGGTGAGACTTGTCTAGCCCGTCTTCTTTTTTTCCCTTATCTTGATTTCAGCCATCATTTTGTATTTTAAAGTTGTGATGCATTTGGAGAAGCAATTTCTATAAAAGATTCTAGGGAAAAAACCTCGACACTTAACCATAAGCCAGCATGTTTTAATAGGGTTTGCATTCAGAGATGTGAATTCTAAGTAGAAAACAGTAATGTATATTACAAACAAGGGAGCTCACTACTCAGAGTTTTTAAGTATGCTTTTCTTTAAAGTCATCATGCATGAGTGGATTAATATCAAGTGCATAGATGTCCAGATGTAGAAATAATAAGGTACTAACATCTACCTTTTAAAATTTGTGGCAGGTGCTTTTCCAGCATCAGCACTGTACGCACGGAAGGATTTGCTTCAGAGACCCACACACGTTGCTACCAAAACTTTCCAAGGCCTGCGAATATTTGTCAATGATGAGCTCCACGAACTCTTTATAGGACTGAAGACAGCTGAGAAGTTTCTAAAACCTGGAGGTCGCCTTGTAGCCCTCTCCTTTCATTCGCTGGAAGATCGTATTATCAAACGTTTTCTTCGTGGGATAGACATGACAGAAAAGTACAATCTTAGCTCAAGGCAGAAGATAAGGGAGGCTCTGAAAAATCCCTCCAAAAAAGAAGACACACAAGAATCTCCCCACGGAAAATCCAACTCCAAGTGGATTTTTATACAGAAAAAAGTTCTCACACCCCAGGCCAAGGATGTTCAAACAAACCCAAGAGGAAGGTCGGCCAAGCTAAGAGCTGCTATTAAAGTCTAAACCAAAATATAGGATTAGATAATTGTATAATTTCCTTTAATTTTTTTTTCTAGAAGGCTAACTGGACAGGTAGTATCAAACTGAAAAAATAAAATGAAGGCTGTTAGAAAACATTTCTTTCTTACCTTTGTGTTCTTTTTAATTAGAATGTAGTATAGAGCATCAAAATGCAAAACAAATGGGTATCAGTGGGTTTCACTAATCATAAAAAAATAAACATCTTTTTTTAAAAGAGCATAAAATGTGAAGGTTGTAAAAATTGCAGGTTTGATGTATTTGTAGTACTCCCTTTAGATTGCATTCAAAACCCCGACATTAACTGTCTAAATTCAGTACCTAATTGAGACAGACACATTTTTAATGGGGGTGGATTTCACACACCTAATTCAGATGTCTGGTCCAGTCTAGAGCAAGTTTAAAGCAAGCTAAGAATTCATGATATATATGTCTCTGTATCCCAACTGACTTGTTGCATGAATGCCTATGGGAAAAGGGCTAGTTCTGAAATAAAGTGACATCAGGATGTCGTGTTCTATCCAGGAGTTTGTAAATGGGCTTTTCTGAGAGATAGCCTGATTGTTTAATGATTAAGAATTCTAAATAATAAATATATCTTGATGGAAGAAAAGATACTTAGAAGACCACTTGTTGGCACTTGGACACTCAGTCAAGCAGTCAAATTTGTACTTGATCATCTGAATTTCTTCCTGTAACCATAAATTCTGTGCATAGATCCAGTACAACTTTTAGGTGCTGATAGAATTATAATTAACTTTTCAAAAAAAGGGGGGTATTGTGGTCTTATGAAGTATTCTTCTTTGCTGTTGATCATTTTTTAAGAGGTTCTACTGAGGTAAGTATTGAATTATTTTAGACAAGGCCCACTCTAACACCAGCTTTCAACTTGGGTGCTACACTAGGTAGTAGAACATGTAACATAATTTCTTTTTTATTAAGTTAATATGAATTAAATTTAGCTTTTATATTTTCTTATAAGACCACTGGTTTGCTTATTTTATATGCTAAAAAAATAAATGGAAAATTGTATAAGTTGCAAATTCTTTGACCTCTGACTTCTTCAGGAAAAAGTCTTAATTTGAATAATCAGATTGGTACCAGGATTTATTTGTGGTGAGTCTGCAACTTGGTTGGTAGAATAAAAAAGTGCAATTTCTGACTCAGCTAAATGACTACTACACACCAGCTTCTGAAAGATAACTGACTGGATCATTTTGGACTTGATTTTCATCAAGCATCCTCTTTATATCGGTGTAAATTATTACTTCACAGGAGTTTTTTGGGTCATATTGACACAAACAAGTTGAAATTTAGGTTCACTGTCTGTAATATACGATATATTGAAATAGCTGGATATTGTTTAATTCCTTGGTAAAGCTAAGTCCTATAATGTATTCTTAGCTGATAACATCTATCACTAATCTGAAATAGAAGTCAAATGATGATAGGCATTTCATACTCTTCTGAAATCTCAATATTTTCCCACTAGTTTCATTATACATGCTATTAAATATTAATAAAACATTCCACTTCAAATAATATTACTTACTGTTGTCATCTTTGAGACAACAGCCTGTACCCTAAATAGACATTTTTTCATCCAAACATTAAATATAAATAGCTAATGTTATTTTTAGCTGAGATTTCATACTGAGAGGTATCTCAATTGTAGATTTGAAAAATTGTGCCTCCAACACAGGCTTAGAAGAGTTGTAGTGCCATGCTGTGCGTTGTTCAGGAACACGCCCCAGGAAAAGACCATCCAGTTGTAGCAGAAGTTGAGTATTAGTATCTCAGACATTATATTGAAAGTATTAAAATTCCTTATGCTTAAAACAATGTTTAAAACCCACACTTCTCACATCTAAATTCAAAAGCACAGTTGCTTATGGTAGTTGAACTGCTGTATTACCAGGTTGTGTAGATGCACTCCCTCAGTTCGGGAGTTTGCCTTTAGCTCGGAGTTGCACAGCCATGGCAGCGTATCCTTTGTTGAGCTTCCCTCTTTGGAGAGTCTGTTGCTCTCCTCTCAGCTTCTCCTCACCTTCAGCTTTAAACCTGAGCTATGGAAAGGATGGAATTTTAACCTCTGCTTGCCTGAGAAAAAAAAAATTATCATTTCCCAGAAAAACCTCTGGTTGTACTTGGTCAAAGTATTCTTTTCTCTTTAAACATTTCATTTCATTTAATAAAAAAAGAGGGACTTTTTACAGAGACATGCAGTGATAGGACAAGGGGGAACGGTTTTAAACTAAAAGAACAGAGATTTAAATTAGATGTTAGGAATTCTTTACTCAGAGGCACTGGAACAGGTTGCCCAGAGAAGCTGTGGATGCCCCATCCTTGGAAGTGTTCAAGGCCAGGTTGGATGGGGGTTGGAGCAACCTGGTCTAGTGGAAGGTATCCCTGCCCATGTCAAGGAGTTTGGGAACTATTCCAACCCAAATCCTTCCATGATTCTATGATTTAGTAAGTGACATGTTATGTGAAGGGTATTAGGTCTTTATCTTCTTACCAGGACACATGTCTACATAGTGCATCTTAAATTTTCCCAATGTGGTATATATGAAATATTACTAAAACTAAACATTTTGTTTTCCATAATAGAAAACTATATTTATGAAAGAGATGGTATCTGGTAGAAAATTAACCAAATCATGCTGTCAAGGTACAGGTTGTGTGTAATTTCTGAAAACTTCCATTCAACCTGAGCAATGCATGTTTTAATACAGCCAAATGCAAGATTATCTGTCAAGAAAGAAAAAAAAAAAGATTGTAGACCGTGTTTGCAGGGAATATGGCAATAATATGGTGCTATACACAATGGGATGAGTAGAAACATCCAATATGTGAAATAATTGTAGAGAATGTCAAGTGGTAATTATGGTGAGACAGTGGTGTTGCCAAACAATATGCGCATGAGGGCGTGTTGCTAAAGAGTGTATCTTTTCATGTTACTAGTTTAGAAGGGTGTGGGAAAATTTTAAGAAGGATAAAAACCAGCTACGGGACTATTTGTATGCATTTTAGACATACTTTCTATTGAAATTACTAGACAGTGGGATTTAATGAGTTAATCCGTGTGAAGTAGAAAGTTGATATGCTGTCAGAAGTACCTGCCTGGTAAAGAGATTTGCATGGAATAATTATTTGAAAACTAGGCCCAGTTATCCCGTGAATAAAGTGTTTATGGTAAAGATAGAGTACTTTTTTAAAACATAATTTTACAGTTTAGGCACAATTATCTGCATTTATAGCCCACAAGGACCTACCAACAAGTATTACTTCCCTAATGCTTCCTCAAGAAAAATAATCAGTTTCATTGTTTCAGAGTGCAAGTAATATAAGGAATTAATATCCCTTCAGTTTTGGTTTGGGTTTTTTTGTGTTGTTGTTTTTAACTTTTACAGTTGAGTATTTTCTCAGTAGTCTTTCACAGCCACAGCTGCTGGGATTGCCGCGTGACTTGAAAGAAATCCCAGTCTGAAACATCAGTCTTTGTAAAGACGTGTGGAGGTTTTGATGGATGGAAGTTGGAAGGAGGGGATTCCTAACGTAGCACGAACGGGGAAAATGCTGACTTCAGGGAACAGCAGGAGCAAGTGGCTCTTCTAGTAGCAAGTGTTGTGTCAGATGTTTTGCGTTCTGCTTTCGAGAGCAGCATTTCTGTGATGATAAATGATTCATATAATTGCTCTAATGTCATTTTTTTGTACTGGAGAAGGCACGGTTTTAATTGGATAGTTTATGCTCCTAAAGAGTGTAACAGCACAGTGAGAGGAGCTCTGCCCTGGGGAAAGGTGATGTGCAGGGGTGGGATGATTTCAATAAGCAGCCCTAGACGCAGATTGTTGATGATTTGATTAAATTTTAAAATAACTTAGTTGTTTTAAATAATCGGTTGTGACTCACTGTTTTGAGTATCACTGTACAAAAGTACTGGTGAAAAATGAGACAAATATGAATAAACAGAGAAGTAATGAACTCATAAGTTAATTTGTTGCTGCCCATCTTACTTAACCTCTAGCAAGACTAGGGAAGGGGTTCAGGCCCGATTTTCTTATGCCTCAAAATTTCTCCAGAAAGAGCCCTTCAATAGGTTTAGGACCATTTATACCAGGATTAAAAACAACATTCAGCAGAGTATGTGAGTCAGTCTTTATATCCATAGATTTATTTTTTCATAAAGCACTTGCTTAAAACTAATATGGAAGTTATAAAAATATGAGATTATATTTATAAGTCTTTCAGAAATATAATCAAATGGGGAGGCCTTTTTACACTGGAGTTATACTGGAATTAAAGCAGGATTTTGAGGATTAATTAAGAGTGCAGTGCTACAGTGAATCTTTCAAACAATTTAAATGAATGTAGAGCAACTTCTTTTACCTTCTTACCTTCCCCAGCCTCTGCAGAAGATGGAAGAAAAAATTATGTTTAATTAAAAGGCAAGAAATAAGCAGTAAAGTTGAACAGTTTAGAAAGAAATGTAATTTATGAGGTTGACATCCAATTTTTTAAAAATTCATATATGCAGTGTTCTATTACTTTTTCCATTCATTGTTTAATTTTGCCTGTTTGGGGATAAGCAGTAGCCGTGAGAGAGCTCAGTCTGTGTACTGGGTGGAGAACGTGGTTTCTAGTGCATAATCAGAGGTAATAGTGGGAAGGTATATATGCTTCTAAGTCCAGCTCTGTATATTTTTCCCTCTGTCTCCTTTGCAGTTAGAATTGTATTTATCTTTCTGGCTCCTCTGTAACGTTATCCCAGGTGAAGGAAAGAGAAGGGCTTTTCCTTTTTGGAGAAGTGTAATACCTGTCCTTAGAACTTTATTAAAATTAATGCTGTTTAATACTTCTCTGCTTGACATATTTCACTGATGACGTGTCGTGTTTTTCAGTATTGCCATTACATCCCTAAGACAGGAAAACAGGTGAACATTTGCTCATGGGAAACCAAAGCTAAAAAACAGAGCAAGTGGTCAGTTAACCTGAATCTCTTACTGTACCAACATAGCTGTATTTATAAAAACTAAAACTTTTTCATTGTACCTTGATCTTTAGGCAAATCATATTCTCCCTGTTGCTTTTACAAGCCTAATTTGATTGATTGTAATGGTGAAAAAACAAGCTGGAGGGTTTTTAAAATTTATTTGTATGGTTGCAAATTTAAAACCTGACAGCTTGTTTATAGGTGTCTTTTTTAAAGAGGAAAACTGGAGATACAGCTCCCTCTGTCTGTCCTGGGAGTACCTCTGCTCTGGTCTCTGGAGTGCACCTGCAAACGATCATAGGAACAGCAGGTTTATTGTCAACACGAAGACACAAAATAAAAACATGGGAATAATTTGTTTTACAGGTCAGTGGTTGTTTTAAATTAGGCTAACTGGGATTTTAAAAGAACAAAGGACAAATCATGCTCTTGTCTGAAAATATTTCAGTGAAGATACCTAATTCAAAAGACAGAGAAACAAACTTGCTCAGTGGGTTTCTCAAACATAAAATTTATTATTAGAATAAAATATAAATGTATAAAAATTCTAGCTATTCTTTAGTGCACATACAATTTAACAGACACAACAGTGGCAAATACACTTCATGTTTCTGTCCTCCGTTTAAACAAAAAAAATTATCTCTGCTGGTGGAAAAATCTGCCTAAACATTAGGGAATATGACAGAAAGTGGAATGAAAATAAATGACGATATATAAATCACACCTGAAAGCTCACACATGCTGGAATACCTTAGTAAAAACTTAGATTTTAGTGTACTCCACTGTCATCTCTTTATGTGCCACATCACTTTGAGTCTGTGGATGTGATTCTGGTAAAGAAAATGTAGGCTGTCTGTGGTTTATATTTGCATTGAACGTTTACTAGAGCTCAGAATAAGTTTCTACTAGATTTATGATGTTATTAGAATTTCATATTAGCTGTAATTATACTAATACCATTAACACAGCAACATAGCATTAACAAGGTTATATCACAAGTTAGTAACTATAAAAAAAATCTTGAAGCATCATGATATAACTTGTACACTACAATGTGTGGAAGCTTAGTAATCACTTAGTCATCAACAATTCAGGCTAGCAAAGCTTCTTTTTTAATTTGAACTCTATTTTAAGATCATTTCTCCACATCTTTCCTGTAAATTGTATATATATATATATATATATATATATGTATATATATTATTTTTTTGTAATCAGAAGTAGTTTCACATGTAAGAACATCTCTTGTAGACTTTGCAAAGAACTGAAATAAGGAGTATTGACAGTCCTGGCTGATAAGTATCTGAAAATGAAGATATCATAAAAACTGTTTTGTAATATAGGGCAAAAATTACATTGTCAAGAGTAATGACACATGCATGCCTGTTAATACATGCACAGTCTGAGAGCCTGATCTTGCAGCCTTTACTTATGGGTCCAGATTTGTTATGGAAATGTATAATCACTGAGGTTGGAAAAGACCTTTCAGGTCTAACCCAGCACTGCCAGGCCCACCACTAAACCATGTCCCGAAGTGCCACATCTTTACACGTCTTTAAATACCTCCAGGGATGGTGATTCAAACACTTTTCCTGGGCAGCCTGTTCCAGTGCTTGACAATATGTGCACTTTATTTGTAAAATGTCCTGGTTTTCATAGTTTTGATAGAGATTAAAATTGAAATCTCGGTAGGCAATGAGAACTGACAGAGCAGAGGTAAGTTCAGTAGGCTGATCTTGGGTCTCTGTGGAAGCAGAAAGGGCTTGACACTCTGCAGAACAAGGTCCCCTGAGTATGGGGCAGTCCAGGCTGACTGCCAGCACTTGTACAATAGGAACTAAACACGATGATGTGGAATTAAAGTGGTGCTCGATGTGGAGGCAGGTTCACCGCTGTGTAGTACACTGCATTCCACAAATGCCTTGATAATGGTGGCAGTGGGTTTCAGAAGACTAAAGTTAGGAAAATAATAATAAAAATCCCTGGAATTGAAGCTCGTATATCTTTTTTTTTTTTTTTTTTTACTGCCTCTGTTTGGGAGGGCAGGAGGGTAACAGAAAAATATCTGCGAGGAAAGGGTATTTAGTCTCTAGTGTTGCTACCCCTATTAAAGGTAATAAAAAGTTTCCACTGTTTTAAAAAATGTAGGCTCAAGATCTAAACAGCACACATACTATAGTTATCACGGTTAATTAGGCTATTAAAAACCAGCAGGTGAGGTGAAATTATAAAACGGTACAACAGATTAATTAAATAAGCCCAGCAAATGCCCTGCCATGTAGTTGTACTGCACCTAATAGTATTCCAAAACTAAGGCAATTGAGGCATGATTAGGGATTTGTCATGCTACCCTTCACACCAGGACCCTGCCAATTTTTTGTGTGCACATCCTCAGTAAACAGCAGCGTTGGGCTGCACCCCACACACCTGGGCAGGAGCTGCTGCAGCCGATACTGTGATGACTGACACGGAGATTAAAATCTCAGCCTCCCCTTAAAATGTTCCAATATCTTACTTTTTAGAGCACTGACTTAATGCTTTATTAATAGATCTCTAGTTTTTTTGGAAAAGAACATATCACAAGCTGAGCACGGGGGGTATTTGCTGCTTGAACTTGATCTTTTTTTCCTCCAGGCAAGGTGGCTGTTGCTCTTTTAAAATTAAGTGAAACTTTCCTGGATTCGGCAGCAGTCAACATTTGTCTCTTAGACAAAAAATAATTAATGAATTTAATTGCAGTGACCATTAGATCTAATTGTATCCCAGTGGGAGCACAGCCTGCCATAAATACCGCATTTCCCAATAGTTCAGTAATTCAGAAGCATATTGGAAATACTCTTTCACAGTTTAGCCACTCCCATAGTTATAGTTGGCAAATATTTTACCTGACCTATTCAAGTTATAGCTTAGTTTTCAGGATTCTGCTTCATTTGAGCACTCTCTGTATATAAAAAAAAAAAATAATAAAGTACTGAGCTAAGAAAACGTGGCACTTTTTGCCCTTTTTTTTTTTTTTTTTTTTTTAGTTTTTAACTTTGATGAGGAAATAAAGATCTAATCACTTCTGCCATAATTTCTCCTTTGAAATAATTAATTATTTTTATTAGGGATACAGAATTAATATTGGCTACTGAATAGATTATCATGTTCCCTCCTACACAGGGTCTTACCTGAACTGGCCTTACTCCCAGTCCCTTCCTATAGCCTGCAGAGTAGCAGGCATTCCTCAGCATGCATTCACACTTTGTTCCTCTTAATTTAATTAACAATAACTGTGCTTAACTTGGGTTTTCTTTTCTCTAAGCAAACTCCACCCTTGTAATTTTCCTTATTTTTGCATGTGAAAATTATGAAATATTTCCATGTTCAAGTCACTGCATCAGATTCAGCGCTGACAACGCTCATTGCTTTTGTAATTAATGATGCTCCAGGTTTTCCCATGGGCACAAGAATATCAGCTTTCCTGAAACATTAAATTCCAGTTGAATTCTGGCTGCACAGAAGACCATGCAAATTGGAGTCCCTTATCTTTTCCACAAGTATTTATGATAGTCAAGTGTAATCTCCCCGTTTTCCATCTTTTTCTTTTCCCCCTTTCTGCTTCCCTCCTTTCAGTTTTCCTCTTTCTTTTCCACCCCCGCCCTCCCCCCTCCCTGCCAGGTTAACCATGTCATTTTTGGAGCCTTGCTTCTGATTTTTGAACCTTTTCAGTCCTTTCCCTTCTCCCCTGCCCTCCATTTGCCACTCCAGAAGGCACAGACGCAGCGGAGCATGGAAAAGCCTACGGGACTGGCCCTGTGCAATTGCCTGCCTTGCTGCCATGTGGGTGCCTGTTCCCTGCACAGGTTACTGCCTCTGGTCTGTTTGAGATCCTCTTTGTTCTTCGTCTCTTTGCGTAATTATCTTTTGTTGAGTCCTGTCTGCTGAAAAGCGGCAATTCTAGTTGCTGTCTTAGGAGTACAGGAGTATCAGATCTCTTTGTTTTTAAATTAATGCGTAGAATTTAGGAACATACTGTATTATTTAGGGCTTCTCCTAACTCTTTTCCAAATTTGAGCCAAGTCATTTGTATTAATTGGCTTGTATCTTTAGTGTCTATGAATCCCAGTCATGACACTGGAATGAAGATGCACTGACACTGGTTTGAAGTGGAAGAAAAGGAGGCTTTTTGCTGCTTCCTGGTTGTGTGTGATTTATCAGCTACTCAGATCATCTTCAACACACAAATTTTTGCTCTCTGAAGCATAAAAGCCTCTCAAACGTGAACCTTTACAAATGAGTCCTTAAAAGTATTTCTTACACTTTATATCCTAGTAAGGTGATAGATTCTTGAATTAAACTCATGAATGAAAATGTTTATAAATACAGCTTTGTAATCACAGTTTTTCCCAATGAGCAATTTCCTTAGACTTTTTAGCCAGGTCAACATATTTCCAGAGGAGATTCCTGAGCGACAGGAGGCACCTTGCCAGAACAGGACTGACAGTGCTTCAAGGGGCCTGGAGATTTGGGGTCCACAGCTTACTGGCTGCTCATGCTGCCCCTAAAGCAATCCTGCATGACAAAGCAGCAAGATGTTTGGATGTGGCTGGGTCTGACTGTCGACAGAAGCCTGCAAGGACTGTTCAGTGATATTAAGAGCTGGAGGATACCTCTAGCGGTGCACGGTGTAAGCGGTGATTGTGTAATTTAAAGTTGCCTTGGGTAATGATAAAGGCTGAGGGTTATTATTGGGTAAGGAGATTCATTTTATCATGCTGAAAAAGAATAATGCACATGACTTTTCTTGGGCAGGTTAAATTGGAGGGGTATATCTTCCGCGATGGGGAGAAGTGTTTAATTTGAAGGATGGTTCTTTGGGAATATCACTTTCGGTGATTAAAGTCGAGATATAATTCAAATTGCCTGAGTCATGCTTCCCTTTTTGTCCCCAAATTATGCTACACTGGTGGGCAGTTAGCAATTGTATGGGATCTGTCCCAGTGTTAAATCCAGCAGCTTGAAATGCTCGAAGATTTTAAAGTGTCATCAGGAGAAAAGTTGAGAAATGATAGAATGTGTGACTAGTACCCAGTTTCTGCCTTTAATTATTATTATTAGCTCTATTTGCATTCACTGCTTCCTTTCCAAAATCCAAGGAAAAGGAAATTGTAAGCCCATTATGTGCCCTGACAGCTTTTCATGGCAAGAGGAGGCAATGGCAGAGTTTCCCTTATCTCAGCAAAATGCAGAGGTAAGTTGTATGTAGTTTGAGATGCCTGAATGTGACATGAAAAGCTGTGATTTCACTTAAAATAATTAAATAATATCTTGAATGCACACAACCTGTAACTTCTTGATGTGAATTTGTTTTAGTAATCGATTTAGTGAAACCTGTGCCGATGGATGTTTCTCCTGGAAATGAAAGCAGTTTAGTTAAAGCAGAGCCATTAAACCTTGTTGAACAAAAATTTGTCAGCTTGACAAGTGGCAGTGTTGCATTTGGGACAAAGAAAAATGTCTGTCACACTACCTTTTTCTTGAATATGCTAACCTGACTCTGTAGCAACTTGGGTTTCTATCAGTGATGTTCTGCTTTAACAGCATGTTGGCTGACTTTCAAGCATGTCCAACTCATTAAATGCCAATTCATGTTGTATCTTTAACTGTTTTCTTTGCAACGTCTGCAATTATCTTTTTGAAGCAATTACAGTAGCTATCCTTCTTTCTAAAATTATTTAAAGTAGTGTAGGGTGAGCAGCAGTGGAGCACACCAGTAAAGCAATATTAAAGTAATGCAGAAAAAGGTTGACAGGTAGAGTTTTGGCAAATACTATAGTTTGTGGGGATTTTTTGTCCAAGAGGTTTAAAGACCATTAGAAGCCTATACTCTTTCGTGGGAAATGGCAATGTAGCCCATCTCCATCAGAATTCCAACAACTATTTGTCACTTCTTCTGGGTTTAATCTTCTGGAGGATTCATCATCTGTGACAGATGTCTGTAAATACACAAACCTGTTGATCTAGGGCTCAATTTCTGCAGAAATGTAGCTGGCAAGGATGTTTATTTCTCCTCCATACTGAATGTAAAACATGTTGCCTTATCTGTCTAGAGAGAGAAAATATGAAAGTTAAGCAGGTTTTGAAGCATTTCTGAATAGCAAGAGTTAATAGACCGGGAGTGTGTGCTTTTCTTATTACCCTTGCTTCTTTCCTCTCATCTACACTCATCAATAAATAAATAAGTTAATTAAGAAGCTGTTTCTAAGGGACAAAGTATAGATTCTTAAGACCTATCAAAGCCTCAGTAAAAGATTTAGCCACTGGCCTAAAGAAATACACAGGGTTATGGATGGATGAAAGCCCTCAGCTTTGCTGGTTTCTATCATTATAATGAGCTGCACAAGTTGCAATAACAAATGAAGAGTAGGTCTCCCCGCCAGAAGCTGTTCAGCCACTGGGCCATGGAAAGGCCTATTATGCAGAAAACATAAGATGAAAATCCTATTTGCAAAAATATTCACATTTTCATATGTATGTATTTAATCATACTCCTAATATTTTGGAAATGTTCCAGATCATCAGGATGCATATGAAAAGATATTCAAAATCTAATTGGATGCCCATAGGAGATTCTTTCTGATGTTCAAACAGCAGCTTATGAGATGTGTGTGTCTGCATGCAGGAATGAGCACGTTATTTAATATTTTAACAAGTTATTTAATGCATTTTACCGCGTTTTATTTTTATGACCTCTCTTTTCTGCGTTGCAGGCCGCTCTGCTCACCCAGGCGTCCTCTCCTCCTCCTTGTCCATCACCACTGAGCTCCTTTGCTGACATAACTGCTGGGGGAGGGGATGTTCTGAGTTTTCTGCCACACTCAAAGCAACATTCTACTGGGAGTAACCAGTTCTGCTCGCAAAACTCAAGCTGAACTCTGGTGGGTGTTTCGTTCCTAATTTTGGTTATCTGCAGGGAATCAATTAAAAACCTTTGCTGTGGTCAACATAGGTCTTTGAAAAGAACCTACGAAAAAGTCCTCATTTTTCTCTATCTCTGCACAAATTAATAAATGAAGTTAAGTACTGGTATCTCCAAGTGTATTTTTGTTATAGGTGCTCGTATTCAAGTACAGCCCAACACTGTGGGTGGTTTAATGTAGCTGCCAGTATGCAGCTGGCTACAGTATTTCTCACAGTCCACAACAATGGATCTTGTAAAGAACAAATTAGAAAACAAAAAATTAGAAAATAAAAAAAGTTTATTTATTAACAAACTTTACTCACCTGAGAATTAAAAATGCTCAAAATTTTAAACTTTTAAAAAATATTTTCAGAATAAATGTTTTCATTGATCCTTCAGCTGGTCATTAAGGATGTTTAAGCCTATGCAATAAATTAAAAATAGCTGATGTGAACAGTTGTGGGGAAGTCCTCACTGTTGTTTTCACAAGAGTCAACACATACTCATTAATAGAAAAGTTTAATTTTGCCTGCTTAGTTGCTTTTAAAAGAGAATAAATAAGAAGCAGTAGAAACCACAGAAGACAAAGAGTGGGAGATTGGTTCCTGTTATTTTTCTTTTTAATATGAACGTGAACCCTACAGCTTTGTGATTCAGTTTCATAATTTCCTCCCATTTAACCTAAGTGGCTGTTTTGGGAAAGATTCCTTTCCTTGAAGAATAGTTCATGAGTGGGTTTAATATGTTCTTGCAGAAATTTATTGTTGTTTTCTTTTATAATCTTGGAGTTTCATTAATTAGATCTTACTTTCTTTATTTAAACTTTTCCAAGACTTAAAACTAACAGTGTTATCACTTCTTTCAGCAGTCAGTAAAGTTCCAGGTATTCTTTTTTAAATGAATTAAGTCTGTATTTAAAAATAGAGTTTGGTTCTCCTGCCTATATGAACACATTCTGGCCTTCCCATTAATGACAATCCATCTGCTGTAGATATTTCCAGTACACTGTAATGGGGCTCTTCCTCTTTTCAAAAGGGAAGTACAGTTCTCAAATCGAGAAAAAAATCTATAGAAAGGTGAGCTGTTGCTAAAAGTGGTACAGGTTGTTCCACAGGGGGGAAGCTATCTGAAATAGCAACTAGAGTATTTTTAAATTCCCTCACCTTCCAGGTGACAAGGAAGCTCTTCTGTTGCAATTCGTCTTCTTAATTAAATTAAAGTCATAGTTTTTAGTCATTTCTGACCAGGGAAAAAGTGTAAATGTCATAAATATGTAGTGATCAGAAATATGGATAGATTTACATATTTATGTAGCTATTTACAAATGGCATGCTTATAGAGAGCTGACAACAAAGCTTTTATATAGTTCCTGCTGCAAAATTGTCATGGCAGCAGCATAGTTTCAACTCCATCTTTATTAACATGGTACTTTGTCTATAAAATAAAACTTTCACCACATTTCTAATAAAATTCTGGTTTATGTGAGTATTAAATACCTTCTGTTGAGTAAAGTGTCAATTAAGCAATGAGTTGCAAACTCATGTAATTTGTTTGAAATGGTGCTAATTACCACTGTTAAGGTCTTTATTGATGCTGAAGTCTTTAGATGTAGACTGAGGGGATAAACACCTCATGTTACACAGATCAGCTTTCACATGGTAGTACCATTCAG
The DNA here is from genome assembly GCF_036250125.1 of Pseudopipra pipra. Taxonomy (NCBI): domain Eukaryota; kingdom Metazoa; phylum Chordata; class Aves; order Passeriformes; family Pipridae; genus Pseudopipra; species Pseudopipra pipra. Next base: position 1,937,188 of record NC_087554.1, read on the forward strand.
TTACTGCTCACCAAGAGCCAGGGCATTTCTTCTCTAATTCTCCCCTTTCCCTGCGTAAATCCTATTCCTCTCTTCTCTTCGTGTTACTGAAATAATGCAGAGCTTGTTGGAAACTACCTTACTCCTACTGAGAATATTACACCTCTTCAAAATTATGGACATTGGAAAATGAAGAGTATTTTCAGTCAAAATGCTGAAGGAAATAGAATTGCTTGTGTATCTGAAAACAAGCATTTTTTTTTTCCCCAGATTTTAAGTAGAAGTGAAGAAAATTCTGCTCTTCTTTCTGTACCCCAAAATGAAGATACAGAAAAAAATAAGTGAAGGAATTTTCGGCCATTTTTTTTCACCTCTCTTTTATTTTTCTTTAAAATTCAGAGCAGCCCTGCAGGAATTTTATATCAAACTTCCATTTTACAGAGGTAGTTATGACAATATAAAGAGTGCTACAATGGCAAATGTCTCCTGAGCTATGAATTTGTTTACATCAAAGCCTCACACTGTAGGATTCTGGGTGAGGTCTATACTTACTGTTTACCTGAGCACAAAGCTTATGTTTCTGCACTGTTTTAACCAAATTAATTGTCTGTGTATGCAGGTGTATATCTAGGTATGCATATATATATATGTGTATACATAGACACACCATAAATAAGTCTCTCTTCATTAATTAACATGGCCATCCTTTGGGTATTTGAGAAAATAAGGCCTCTCCTTCAAGAGGAAGAAGCCAGGCTGATGGAGGGAAGTTCCTATGGCAGTAGGTTGTAAGCCCTTAAATGTGAACAACAATGATGGACTGCACTTGCTAATCCATTTATGGAATATTGCCTTGCATCTGTACCCATGTGACATCTGAGTGACTGGCTCACAGGCCACCTTTGCAAAGAATTGTGATAATTGAGTATAAGTACTTGGGATGTGGAAAGAGCAAGAGAGAAGAGAATTTGGCGTGGTTTGAAGGGGGGAAAAAAAATAGAATACATAGATGTTAAGATAAGTGAATTTCGTGGCAAACTTTATGGCAACACACAGATTTTTCCAAAGAAGGTGTGGAGGTGGTTTTGCCAATCAGACTTGACAAAGAAATGACAACTATCATGTAAGGAATTATTCTGTACTGCAAGGGGATGAACTGAAAGAAGACCACTTCTTATTTTAGGCCACTAGATTATGTTGGTATTTATGTTAGATATATGAGTAACTGGAAATGGAAAATGTTGGTAGTCACCTACTTTTTCCCAGTTCTGTTCGGTTGGGGTTTTCTTCTCACAATGCTGATAACTACCATACACATTTTCTTCCCAGAAAGCCAAGGAGTATTTCCCATCTATGTTAATGCTTAATTAAAACCAACATGAGTTAATGGCAGTGTTTGCACCGCTGTGTGATGGGGCCATTGTTTGAAAGGGTCTTGTATAAACAGGGATGTAGAGAAAACAGATGGACTTCTGCAACTGAAATGACAGAACTGAGATGGAAAATGGTATTACTGAACTACAGTTTTTTCATCTGTGGTGCTTAAAATATGTTTCTTTTATCTTTGTGAGGTGATTTTTGGCACATATAGTGCCATTTTTATAGTCTGTATACCATAGCAGAAGTCACAAGCAGGCACTAGGTATTTTAAATTCTCTCTTATAGTGCACAACTCATGTTTACATGTGACTGATACTGCAGTGAGATGTTCTGGGCTGTAGCAAATTGCCAAAGAAAAGTTCCCCGTTCTCCTCTCGAAAGACCCCACTTCTTTTGGGCCTGCAGAGAGCTGTTTGTCTGTAGTGCTGCTGCTGAAGAGCACGTTGAGTCACACATCACAGATGTAGGCTTTGTCCTCCCATGGCTGACTAGGCTTGTATCAATTATTCTTCCCTCCTGTATTACTTAATGACACACCAACTCTTTCCACAAAGTGTGCATGACTCAGGGCTTCACTGTGCTGTTGCCCCTGAACTATTCTTCTCTTTCTGAATCACAGCTTGGAGTCTTGGAAAGGACTTATTAGGGGAGATGTTGGAGAAGACCAGATTTCACCGTACTTGAAATATTAGGTTCAATTCTTAAAATGGCTCTTTTGTTTAAACAGCTTTTTAATAATACATTGAAAGATTAATCAATTTTTAGGGGTTCAACTTGAAAAAAAAACCTCATCAAAGTTCAAATTTTCTGTTGAACCCCTTGTAACCCCAAAATAAGTTTTAGAATTATATGGGACCTTTTCTTCATTAGTTAATTTGACTGAATCCAGAAACACTATGCATTAGGCCTTCCGGTTGTGGTTTTTTCATCATTTCTGATTAGAGCCGGTAAGTTGAAGTGTAATAAAGGAACATATTTTTTTAACATTTTATTCATAAAAGTTTAGTAAAATAGTAAGAATTAAATACCCTAAAAGTCCCCACATGCTCTTATCATCATTTTTGGGTACTCGAATAGCAGGCCCTTTTCTGGAGTTTTGTTAGTTTTTGTTTTCTTCTATCAACAAATAAATTTAGAAGGTAATTTAATATGAATCACCAAGACTTTTAAATAAGATATATGAAATTTGTATCAGCCCACATAGCCTACACTGCTCATATGTTACAAAGTATTTTCCTGAAGGTTCTTCTCCTCTTGTCCTAGAAAATTTCAATGGCTTAATATAAGGAAGGGGAAAAAAAAGATGAAGGAATGAAAACCAGCAATATTGGGGGTAACTGTCACTTTAGATGCTGAATCTTTAACAAAGAAATTCTCCAGTAAGAGACTCAAAGCTTCGGTGTCTAAAAACAACATTAATGTCACAACTTTAGTAACAGTGTGCACACAACCTCATTCATCTGTCTTTTTTTTAAGGTTTTTCAAAATTATACCACACACTTCTAAAGGGATTTTCTATGATAATTCGAATTGTAAGAGCTTCTTGTATCTTCGCAAGGAGCTGATAGAGCTAGCACTTATTGTGTTTAAAGTAGACCTTAAAAATCAAATATTCCAGGTTTCTGGGTTACAAAACCTGTATCCTGTCAAGATCATCTCTGTAGCAGCTCACATTTGATGTTTCAGGGTCAAACACATGAGCAGACTATATTTTTGACAGTCTATGATAAGGCTGTACATGATGAGGTTGTACATCATCGAGCTTCTGCTTTGTAACCTGCCTGTTTGTGTCTCCACAGAAGTTGGCCCGGAGTCCTTCCTGGACAATATGGGCAGTTTGGAGTTGTGTGTGATAGCAGTGTGGCCACTGGCACGTAAATCATCCTGGGTGTCCTCCAGACTGCTTCCATAACTAGTCCAGTGTCGATAAATGGATATAAAGAGCATCCACCTGGGGAGTAACAATGGATGTGGAGCCCCTGGAGATGATCCCCTGTTGGCAGTGTTGGGGGGAATTGGATGCAAGTGGAAGGGACACTGAGCGAGTTTGCAGACGACAGAATTGGAAGGAGCTGTTGACTCCCTGGCAGGCAGAGAAGCCCTCAGAGAGACCTGGACAAATGAGAGGGCTGAGTAATCACCAACTGTGTGAAGTTCAACAAGGGGAAGTGCCAAATTCTGCACCTGGGATGGGGGAACCCTGGATGTATGGACAGACTGGGGAATGAGATGCTGGAGAGCAGTGCCAGGAAAGGGACCTGAGGGTCCTGTTTGATGGCAAGTTGAATACGAATCATCAGTGCCCTGGCAGCCAGGAGGGCCAACCGTGTCCTGGGGGGCATCAGGCAAAGCATCGCCAGCGGGGCAAGGGAGGGGATTGTCCTGATCTGCTCTGACCTGGGCCAGCCTCACCTCAATTATTGTGGTAGTTTTGGTGTCTGCAGTATAAAGAAGATATTAAGCTATTAGGGAGCGCCCAAAGGAGGGCAATGAGGATGGTGAAGGGCCTTGAGGGGAAGCCGTGTGAGGAGCAGCTGAGGGCACTTGGTGTGTTCAGCCTGGAGGAGACTGAGGGGAGATTTCACTGCAGTTACAACTTCCTTGTGAGGGGCAGAGCAGGGGCAGGCACTGATCTTTTCTCTGTGCTGACCAGTGACAGAACTCAAGGGAATGGCCTGAAGCTGTCTCACGGGAGGTTTAGGTTGGATATTAGAAGAGGGTTCTTACCCCAGAGGGTGGTTGGGCACTGAACAGGCTCCCCAGGGCAGTGGTCACAGCACCAGGCCTGACACAGTTCAAGAAGCATTTGGATGATACTCTCAGGGACATGGTGTGACTCTTGGGGCTGTCCTGTGCAGGGCCAGGACCTGGACTTGATGATCCTTTGAAGTTCCTTCCAACTCAGAATGTTCTATGGTTCTCTGATTCTGTGAATTGTGCTTTAGCTATATTTTCTAGGCTTAGTTTCAGAGGGACTCCTGTCTGGTTAAATAATTTCACGGGTCAATTCAGCTGAAGGTGGCATCAACCTGTGCAATAATCTAATATCACCTGTCAGTGGAGTTGCTGGAGATCTCAGTCTAATCTTCTGGAGGCAGCTGCATAAGGCTGAAAGGTGAGGAGGTGAAGACACAGAATGCACCCAACTGCACTGAATGTTGAAAAGGCAAGACTGAAGTAGTCAAGTATATAGTGACAAAAATCCTCTGGATGATGGAGAAAGCTAAGTTTGCCTGTGACATGGATATTGAGAACAAATCAGTCAAAAAGGTGAATAGAAGGAGAAAGGTGTGTAAAGTCTAGCAATAATCTTCACTCTCTGTGTGTACTTTCGTGTGAACAATGACTTCATGCATTGCTTTGGCTTATGTTCCATGGAATAACCCATCCCTGCTGGGATGCAAAAATAACAATACAGAAGTAGCTTTAAATCTGTATGTATCCAGGAGGCTGAAAACACTTGGTTGTTTTGTGTTGAGAGTAAATTCATACTCCATGATGGTATTTTGAAATCTTGGATCCTGTCAGACTTTGGGGACTTAGAATTGCCTTAAATAACTGGGACATAGGCATTCCTAAGACTCCAGAGACTCACCAGCTAAGGAGAAAAAATTAGTTCAGAAATACATCTAAGCCTCATTTAATCTAAACTTCTATGGAATTATTTAGTTATTTCGAGGATGTAAGGCTTCTGTGTTTAAAAAAGAAAGAAAGAGTTGGACAAAGATTCACTTGGCAAAATTTGAAACTCTCCAGTTTTGAGAGGTAAAAATAAAATACCTGTGTTTCTTTATGCCAGTTATCTTTCTAGTGGTTTTATTAACTTTCCTACTACTTCAAAAAAATTATTTTCTGCTATGTGTAAGTTAAGGAAAAGAGGGCAAAAATCTCACTAAGGTTTCTGACAGATTCTGTCAATCATAGTAATATACCCAGAGTAGAGCAGCTCTTTCGCAGGAGGGCTTATTCACACACAGAGGGATGACTAAGTGTACAGCAAGATGCATGGACATGTTACATTACGCTAAAAGAGAATATTCTACTTTTAATTCACCCCTTCAATCAGACCTAGAGGTGTGCAGTCACTCAAAAGGCTGCTGTAGTGTGTAAGAAAATTGAACCAACCATTCAGGAACTCTCCAGCCCCAGGCAAGACTGAATCCAGGTAATGTCTGCACAAACATGTGCCTCATATGCCCAAAGAGGCTGGAAAAATGATAGCTGTTTTTTAAAAAACTGAAGTTACCTGTTTCTAAGTACACTGGAGCACTGTCAGCATGGATTGAGGGCTTCTCAAGGCTGTGGTCTTGCTGGCTGTACTGGAGCCTTGTAAAGGCTCTGAAGGAGTTTGAAGGATATTCACAGGGTTCTGTGATGCTTTTAAAGAAGGCACCACCTGATTGTGTTACACTAAAAACTCAGAGCCACATATGTGTGTGTGATCCTGCACCAACAGGTTGCCAGTTCTGTCCTGTCTCCTGTCTCTGCTTAGGACCAGCTCCCATAGCAGAGTACAACCCTTGCTAACCAGAAATCCCTGGCATATGTTTTCTCCTGATGTCACCTCAGGGTTTTGTGTTTTCTTACATAGAATCACAGAACAATCCGAGTTGGAAGGGTCTGACAAGGGTCATCAAGTCCAGCTCCTGGTCCTCCATAGAACCATCCCCAAGAGTCACACCCTGTGCCTGAGAGGATCATCCAAAACCTTCTTGAGCTCTGTCAGCCTTGGTGTTGTGCCCACTGCCCTGGGGAGCCTGTTCAGTGCCCAGCCACCCTCTGGGGTAAGAACCTTCTTCTAATATCCACCCTAAACCTCCCCTGGCACAACTTCAAGCCATTCCCTTGAGTTCTGTCACTGGTCAGCACAGAGAAGGGATCAATGCTTGCCCCTGCTCTGCCCCTCATGAGGAAGCTGTTAACCTCTTCACAGGATTTGGGGCTTCTCAGGGAAAAGGTGTTGTATGAAGGCAAAGATCTCTTCATACGGATACTTTCGTATGGTAGAATGTATTTTTGAATTTCAAAGTGAATCTTCACCATTTCTTTTTTAGGTCAAATCTTTTTACTGAGCAATTCATGAGTTTTTCTACTCATTTTTTATTTGCTTTTAAAATATCATCAATTTTCTTTTGTAATACAACATTCTGCTGGGTGCATCCATAGTTTTTTGTCTGATAGTGTTGCAAAATATTGTTCTCACCGTGTTCCAAATGTCTTTACATTTTCAGAAATTTTTACTGACATTCACCCCACCTATTGGTAGTGAGTTTATGGATTATATTTTCATAATGAAATTATTTTGCATTTTCTTTCTCTATTATTTTCCATCTTGGCACAACTAAATATTTTATGTTTCATGACATCAACCATTCCTGCATTTTCTTTTCAGGAATACTGTTTTTAAGGATTTTTCTTTTTGAAAATCAGAAAATCAATTTCTACTACCTGTGAAAAATTATTAAAAATGAGGCAATGTTAATAGTTAAATTCACATGTCATTATTGTGCCTGAATATTTGCTTTTGTATCTTCTTCAAAAATTCAGGAATAAGATTCCCATGGGGTGAAAGCATTGGAGCACTGCTCTGGAGAACTGAACTTCTTTTCAAGGCAGATTTTTCAACGCACCATGGGTAAACTTTTAATCTCTCTTCATCTCGTTTTGCAGCCTGTGGAACTGAACCTGTAAGAGTTTTACCTGTGTTTGTAAAATCAGGGATGGTCTGTTGAATAAGGAAAAAATTATCTACTCTGTCTCAGTAGAAACTACTCAGTGAATATTAGACAATAGGCTGGAAGAAAAGTAAAGGAACTACTCTTACACACAACGATCTGTGTGCTGATGAACATTCTAAAGTGAGCAGGAGCCTTCCATTCCTCACAGCCATGCTGGCACTGTCAGACAGGCAAATTGTCATCACCTGTAATGCAAGATGCATGTGTCACTGAAAGGCCTAAGTACCAGTAAATATGGAATTTTATGTCATGTCAGTATTATTTTCATTAATTTTATGTTTGCCCAAAGTAGAGAGAATCTCTCAAAAGAGGATGAAATATATGTTCTGCTGTTGGTCTGGTGTGGGTAGGTATGTCCATGAGTGGCTACTGAATTAAGCACTGGAAAAAAAAAAAGAATTAAATTCTCAGAAGAAGAAGTGTAAGGAGTATGAAAACATTATCCTAAGTGTAAACATACTGAAGATTAAGTTCTTTGCAGGAATTCATTCCAGATGTGCAAAAGGTACCTCCTCATAGACAGTCTGTAAAAAATGCACTTTACCATGTGGCTCCCTTCCCTGTTTGCTTTTTGGTCATTAATCTTAGAACAAACTATTCTTAGGTGTTTATTCTCCTTGCAAAAATTTACCTTATCCAAAGTGGCATTTCATTTGTACAGGTATTGGCAAGCAAACATCTACCATTCTGAAAGAACTCATTAAATAGGGACATGTTAGTTTACAGGTTTAATCCATATGATATTTATTGGCTGTCATACAGCAATGACAGGCAGCCAACACACTATTCAGTGGACTTTTCCACCCATCTGTTTATCCATCTGTTACTTGAAAAATAGATTGCTTTTTTTTTTTCCCCTCCCCCCCCAAAAAAAAGCATTGTTCTAGCAGGCCACTGAGATAAAGATAGGTTGATGTACAGAACCCATTGTAGTGGGGCCATCTGAAACTTTCAGCAGTAGTACCTTGATATGAAATAATACTAGTAAGTTGTGTGCCTTTGTTCCCCACACTGGTGTACTAAATGTATCATTAAAATAACCTCATAATGGACAAGCTGAAATTACCATTTTGGTGGGGAGAGAAGGAAGAAAGTGATTTTTGACCACCTCCTCAAGGAATATAATCCAGAGCCTGGGTTGTTAAGAGCAGAATGCTTTGAAAAAAAGTATTTCTCATTTTTAATCAAACTGTCAATATTAATTTGTGCACATAGTAAGAACACTTCCAAAAAAGAAACGAGTTATTAAAATTTCATCAGGTGCTTAAAAACTCTATTCATGTTATGTAAGTTGATTTTATGCTACAGATTTCTGAAGCCTACAGTTTTAAATATTGCTGTCTAATTGTTTCAAAATGTGTTATTCCTCAGTAATAAAAAATTAGGAATATGCTTTTGAGGGAAAAAGTAAAAACTCCAAACTTGATAATTTCACATAGATATGAGCTACATGGATGCACACAAGTGATATTTCAGGGATCTATTTTAAATTGGTGCATCTATACTGAGGGAGTCAACTTGTATTATCACAGAGTTATTATATCCCTCATTTCTGGTCAGGTCTAGGAAATGTGCATTTGAGTATATTCTTTACAGCCCATCGACTGACTGATTCACAGCATCCATATAAAAAATGCCTTAATAGCAGATTTTATATGATTTATTTGGGCAAGATGGTATTCTACAAAATATGAAATCAATGACAATGTCTGGCAAAAATTTCAGTGGGAAGACCTGTTTGAGTTTGGTAACTTTTTTTTTTTTTTTTTTTTTTTTTTCTGAGAAATGTATAAATAGAAAAATGTAGTGGTAAATATTTTCCAAAGTATTAAGTGCTAGGGCCATTTGTTTAAAGAGACAAAGAAACTCCCACAGGCACTTCAGCTGATTCAAAGAAAGTTAGAAATGACCTGCATATTGGTGATAGAACACAAGATGGTCCCTTCTTCAGCACAGTCCCTCTGTAGAGGGAGGGAAAGGAACATGCTGTTCCTTCAATTTAAGGAACTTTATCCAGTATACGCTGCAACAAAGAACAATAAGGCAAAGCAGGGATGAATCAAAGCACTATGGTGCAGGCTAATTCTTTTTCTTCTGACTTTTCAGCATTTCTTACCATCTAGAGTGGAGTGGTTACAGCGACGGAAAAATGAAGATGTCAACAAAGTCAGGATGTTGTTGTTATTACCTGCCCATCAGGCAAGCAATGTACAAATATGACAATTTTCTTTAATGAAATTTAGATGAAAACATTAATAGTAATTTACCTAAGTGATTCAATTTTTTCCTTTTTTTCTAAGGTAGTTTATTCGCAGGTTTCACGATTACAAATAATCAACTCTAGACAAAGGTACCGTAGGATTTCCCCACACACACTTTCTCTTCTGGGATGGCAGTAAGATTTTATGCAGCACATTGCACAATGGAACATTCATGGAAAACAAATTGAAAAACAGCTTTTAATCTGAAAAATGCATCCTATTTTCTACAGCACTGAAGAAATGCTATGAAGGAAAAGTAGAACGCAAGGCAAGAAGGAACCAGACAGCTTTTGCCTTCTAGTATTTTTCTGGGATATGTCTGCTACTGAAAAAATCCCGTGGAACATCATTTACTAAAGGGCTATGGTGAAGATGGTGTTCATTTTTCTAGAAAGTAGTCAGTAAATACAAACCCCTCATCTTTATGGTCATGTTCCATGGACAGTCAAAGTGGACATCTTGGTATGAGTATAATGGGGTATACAAATCTGGAAAGTTTTTGGCAAAATCTAAGGAAAGACTTTCCTGGCATAAGTTTAAGCAGGCTTAAGTAATGCAAGGGAATAATTTGTATGTTATAATGCTGAGAAAGAAAACTCCAAGGAATAACAATTTGTATGCAGGAACCTGAAGTAAAGTCAAATGGCAGCTCACCAGAATTTTCTGTGCTAGTTCCCCATGCTGATATGCTTGATGTGCCACACATGCCAGGTAACTTAACCCACCTGACATGAACTATTTCTGGCTCATTTGGACAAAAAGACCTGAAGGTTTAAAATATATCATAATTAGTCTGAGCCAAGGATGTCTAAAGAGTAATTCCTATGACCATGCTCTGTAAGTGGTTATTCTGATTTCTTACACAATAACAAATCATCAAAATTTCTACCTGTCTGAGGATTTCTTTATCCTCAGAAATTGCACAGAAAATCAGAAACAGGGAGGCATAATGCACTGGGTGGCCCTTAAATTCTTTCACAATTCATAGAATACTTATTTCAGTTGCTGCTGAGCAGAGTAAACCCCTGATGTGTTTGCGCTCATTAAGGGCCTCTTCAAAAATATGGAAGGATCTCACTGTCACTCTTCTTTGCCTGCAGTTGAAACTCGATCTGAATGTGTACGTTGTGTACCACTTCATGCAAGAGCAGCCTTTCTAAACAGGCTATGCCAAGGCTTAGTAAGCTCCAGTAAATATTCTTTAGTGGGTCTTCTCCAGGCCAGATTGCTTCATGTCTATTAATTGCCTCTAGGGCACATTATGTAATTGCAGTTCCTTGGATGTCCTGTTCAGTAATTTCTAGGGTAACTCAAAAAGTAGAGTCAAACTTTAATGTGAAATTTTCGATGAATGTAATAGTTTGGTAATTTTAGCACAGAGGGAGAGTAGTGCTTGGTAGTGAGAAGGTGACTACTATAGGCAGAAAGGGAAAGCTGGAAGGAGTGAAAAGAGGAAGCAATTAAAGATAAAAGCCAAAATAGCTATAAAGAGGAAAGACAGGTAAGACCTTTCAAATATTTTGTGTTTGGAGCTGGATTATTTTACTTATTATGTAGTAGTTACCCAAGTAACTTACCCAAGGATCAACACTGAGCAATACTAAGTACTTTCAAAAATCTACACTATTTTGGTTTGTGTTTACGGCTTTCTCAGAGTCCTGATTTTGCTTAACTTTGTAATGCTTTCGTTTCCTTTCACTGATGGTAGGAAACTTTGAATTTAACAGTCTCCTTGTTGGCTGAATTCTCTTCCACCTTCATCGCTGTGGTCTTTGACCACAAAGTGAATTACTGTATCAGTGTGTGTTACATTCATACTTCATTCTCACCTGGAAATGTGGATCTCTGTTTATACCATATTACAGAAAATGTTCCTTCAGATCTAAAAGCACTGTACTGATTTCAGTATATCTGGATCTACTACTACTACTACTAGCCCAGAAAGAAGAGCCAATGTTTTCTTGCAGAAAAGATAAAAATCTGAATCCTAATAAGCGTGGAGTTCCAATTTGTTACACCTCCAAAACTGTGAGCATCTGCAAACTCAGAACTACGTTTCTACAGGATAAAGCAATTTTTTTAGTCATATTTTTTTAAAAAATCAGCAAGACAGATATTTAGATATTCACTTGGGAGATAAATAATAAAATGTTAAATTTAAGCTTTGCTCAGGCATAATTCTGAATCCTAGAGAAATACTATCTCTGAAAAAGTACTCTTCCCATCCTAATGCAAAATGCTGACACTCTCGCTGACCTCTTTGTGCTCTGGACTGGGAAAGATGGCAGATCAGAGAATGGGCTATTTTTGACTAGCAGGCTCTTCTGCTGACCAGGAATCACAGAATCATAGAAAGGTTTGAGTTGGAATAGACCTTAAAGATCATCCTGTTCCAACCCCCCTGCCGTGGGCAGGGATGCCACCCACTAGCCCAGGTTGCTCAGGGCCCCATCCAACCTGGCCTTGAACACTTCCAGGGATGGGGTAGCCAAAGCTTCTCGGGGCAACCTGTGCCAGGGCCTCACCACCCTCACAGGGGAGAATTTCTTCCTATCATCTAATGTAAACCTGTCCTCCTTTAGTTTGATTATGAAGGATTATGGAGAGCTCAGCAAAGGCCACTGTCTGGGGGGGTTCTCTGTTCCAGGTGTCCTGCAGAATCTGTTTCTTTGCCTGCTTAGTTACAGGCATCCAATTGCTCTGTTGTCTCCTGGTTGGTGATTTGCATCTGTACCCATTGGTTTAGTTGGCATATGTATTGCAATAATTTTAAACAACGCTTTTTAAAATGGAATGGTCTTAGAAATGTCTGTAATTCCTCATTGTGCACTGTGTAAAAGAGGTCTAATGGCATTGCATAGCAGCTGGGGCACTGCTGGGGATTTGTTTTCCTTGTGCCACCCAATACTGACATGTGCATTCATTTATAGGACCTTGCCACATCCGATTCACGAAGTTCCATGGGTTGAAATTTGGGTAAATTGAGAGATATGCCTCACTGTCAGTAAGGTACATAACTTAACCCAGGGATCATACTGTTAACTTCCATTGAAAAAGAATAAAATAAAATGTGATGAGATCCAAAAGCAAATGTCAGAGAAGTTCACACAAGAAGGCTTTTAAAAGTCCAGGAAACAATCTTTCAGCTTATTTTATGCTTACTTTTCATCAGCCAACACCTGGATCTCCCTTAGCTTTAAACCTCTGTGATATTAATAGTTGGCCTTTGCTCTCTAGTTGTTCATTTATTCCACCTTCTGTCTAAGAAAAATGCATACAGTCCTTTATCTTATGTACTAGTCTTAAGAGAATTCCATAAGGGTGTTGGTAAAATTCAAAGAATCTACAAGAATTATGTTAGGAAACCAATTGTATTGTCATTTTTCTTTCAGCTACCATATGAATTACTGTTTAGTATTTCAACATGACTGTTTCTGCTTCCTTTACTTGATAGTATTTTAGAGTAAAATGGGCTAAGGACAAATACAAAACTAGCTCCTTACTGCACACACCTGCTTTGCCTTAGAGATGCATTTGCAAAGCTATTTGTCTCCTGGCAGTGAGATACTGGGTGATATCTTTGCTTGTAGAATACCACTGTGTGCAAATTTGTGAGACAGATCTGATCTGCAAAGTAACATAGATGCTAATTAATCATAGATAATCTGTTTAGTTGCTGTATGTATCTCTGAGTTCTCACACATTCCAGGAGGATGGAACAGCAGTAAAAGTAGGTCTACAGCCTGCTCTGGGACTAGGTACTTTTTTCTTCTCTTTCAAAATACAAATGACCATGGCTATTGCTATTGTTGTGAGATTTGACAATCTCATGCCTAATTTTCTTAATTTTAAAAAAATTGGTAAATTCTGTTTAATTTCCAGAATTATCCCTCAAATTAATATGGTACTTGGAATTGTTTCTTTATTTGACTCTGGTTGTAGTACTGACACCTGAAGTAAGAGGGGAGAAGAAAAATCAATAATATTGATTTTTGTTGGTGGCTTGTTGGGTGGTTGTTACGTGAAGAGAGGAAAGAAAGGTGCTCTGGAACAGAGATTTTGACTTTATTGTGGCAGAACTGCATCCACTTAAAGTCATGATGATTCATTGTTTGTAAAAGATCTATTTTTAGTTGGCCTGAATTATATGGAGATTAAAGAGAATCATTAGCATAAAATTCCCCTTGAAGCTCCTGCAGTTGGTATAATACAAAAGACTTTGATAAGATCTCTTCAGCCTAGATAACTTTGGAGAATCCCTAAGTGTGCACAGAAGGCAGATTGGTAACCGTACAAAGGCTTTTGTGGGTCAGTGATCTATTCCTCTGAGCACAGTGCAACTTTTCACACAGATTGCACTCCAAAACAATGCTTTTTAGAAATTGAACTGTCAGAAGAAAGAAACTGAAAGAAAAAGAGGGAAAAGGGGTAAATTCATAACTATAGAGAGCACCCACTCTTCAAGAAAAGCGCTGGTGCTGGGTTTTGCTGTTTGCTCTGTTCTCTCAGTGCAGATTGAACGCTTCTTTCACTTCACTGCTTCTGTCCAGGCTGTTGTTTCTTGTCACATAAACATGACCACAGCTGGTGTAATTGCTACCTGGTGCATGCAGGTTGCAGTAGAGAGGAAGATGACCAGCTATGCAGATTGTGTGAGCATCTCTTCGTTTATCAGCACACCGTGGCAACAAAACCCTGAAGACATTTGTTAAAGCACCTAAGTTGTAACAAGTATGAAATATGATGAACATGGCAGAATATATAACTGTTACAAAGCATTTTTTAACAATTACAACTTGCACATCATAATATAGGGCATTCGTGCAAGGAGCAAGATTTGCCATCCTAAGCAAAAATGTATTTGGTGGGGAAATCCAAAGGGTGATAATGAGTTTTGTTTCAAAGAATAAAAGATTAACAGCAAACTTTAGAAATCTTATCAGCAAAATTTAGAAATCACATATGAAAATATGCATCAATTACCTCCATACTTGGCTGAACAAGAAACCAGTATTATATAGATTTTCTTACTACACTGAAATCTAATGTCTCAGTATATGTCATCATACCTCAACTTGGCCTGCTGGCATACCAGTTAATTCTTAAATGAAAGTTAAATCATAGTAACAACAGTTTCTCCAATAAAATCATCTCTAAAATGCCCGTATTGTTTTGTCCTGAAAAGACACTCACTTCCTTCTCAGGTTCTTAAATAAAATACATTTGCTGTTAGAGGACAGTAATAAAAATAAAAGTGAAATCAAACAACAATCAAGAGGAATATGAGGGCATAAGTCTGAGTTTTCATTACAAAAGGGTTGAGATCCGTTGGAAATTTATGTATGTGGAAAAAATACTTGGGTAAATAATAAATCCCTTGCAGTAATTCTCAGTTACTGGACGGACTGTTAATATGTCTTTTCACATTATGCAAAAGCAGCAAACAAGAATAAGGGTCACAGCTTTAAGAAGAGTTGTTTGTGGCATCTGTTAGACTGAGCAAAATGTCACAATATGTAGTCTCCGGAAGGAGCAAACAGACCATTAAATCTTGGATGAATAAAGCAGGTTTTCAAACTGCCGCAGATTTTTGTCATTTTGGAACCATTACAGCAGTGCTTGGGGTTGTGGCTGTGATTATGTGAAAGCAATTGGACACTAAGTTTTAGTGGGACTAAAATTTGCCTCATAGTGCCAGAAGGAAGGGCTGGTTTGAAAACTGTTTCACGTAAAGAAAGAGACCCACCAGCTGCAAAACAGGTGGTAACCCACCAGGGGCAGGCAGGTATGAAATCATGGCTCTTTATTTGGATTACAGTGAAAGGAATAAGGAAAGGATAAAAGGTAGCACAGCAGACTCAGAGGAGCAGCCTCCTGACTTTTTATTAGGGCTTTCATAAGTGAAATTTGGGTTAGGTTATATGCTGGAATAATGGAGATCCCAAATGTTGAACATGCAATGTGGGCCTTGCAAACAGGTGCATACCTGCTCAATGTGTTAAAAAATTCTCATTGGTGTTAAGATATGGTTTTACAGGTTGTATTTATATATGTGCGTGTGTGTATATATATATATATATATATATATATCTTTCATTTCTTTAGTTAAAGGAACTCACACTGCTACTATACTGAAGGATCTGGTAGAGTTGACATTCAGTCCCCAGTGGTTCCATCACGAAACACAATTGTTTTGGTCCTTTTAGAGAACTGGGAACTGAAGAATGAGGTGGAACAATCTGCTCTGCTAAATCATCTCCAAGAATAATGTAAAGCTCCAAACAGCACAGCTGGAGTTATTTCAGATCTTTCATTCAAGACAAAAGCCAATTTAAAAAGAAGGTAATAATATTTTTCCTCTTTATTAGTTTATTGCTATGTTAATAAAAGAAGCGAGCATTCCATGTGTCACTTTTACAAAAGCTTTGATCTGGGCCTCAAAAATTTAGTGTAAATCCAGCATTGCTCAGAGTGGGGGGTTTACAGTTTAAGAGGCAGTGCCAATATGTAAATCCTGTCCAACAGTAACAGGGAATATTTCCCAGCACTCAAACTCAGCTGCCTATGCTATTTCCTGTTAAAGTATTCCTGGCCTCTTTTGTTTGGCCTGGTCAGACCGTGTTTTCCCTGATAGTTTCCTGGGCATGAAGTAGCTGGCATGGATCAGGGATCTCTCCCAACTGGCAGCTGAAAGCAATCCATTTTTTATTTATTTTTATTTTTTTTTTTAGAGAAAGATAATTTAAGCTTATAAGAGCAGAAAGACTTTTTCAGTGGCCACGGGGAGAGAAACCAAGCCCGGATAATATTTAGTTTAGTTATGGAAATCTTTTATGTAAATCCCCTTTTTCAGTGGTGTTATGCTCTCAGATCTTCCTAGGATTGGACAATTTTGTCAAATAGGAAATACAAGTGTTTTAGAGTTGGCACTGTTTACAAAGTGCAGAGTTGCAAAGATTTCCTGTTCCTACTGTGGAAAAGATATTAAGATTAAATTTATATATATATGTACGCACTGAAATATTGTTATATTAAAAGGGGAGGGAGGATAAGTGATAGGAAGGAAGAAATGAAAAAATTGCCCCTCTTACAGGTCAATACCCCCTCTTACAGGACATTACTCAATTCCTCATATAAGTTGTTGGTTAAATGAGATGGCATTTGTGATTAGCTTCCCAGAATCTCCTAGGTAGTTCAAGACAGCTGTAAATATGTAGTGATCTCCTAAGTGAACATCAAGCCCTCATTGCTGAGCAATAAAATGTTTTCACTGTACTGAGATAGGTTTTGCTACCAACTAGTGGTAAAACTTTTCTTGCAAGTAAGAGTGGGTGCTGCTTCTGAAGTCGCTTGGACAGGAGTTTTGGAATTTAATAACAACATTGCTAATATATGAACATCATATTTCTTTTATTCCCAAGATTTTATTTACTTTTACAGAATTTTCAGGGGTGCTGATCTCTAGTGGTCTGTGCTTTCCATGTTATATTGGAACTGCTTCTTTGCGACATCACGTGCACTTTCTTCCTCATTCGAGTCACTCCAAAACAACTCCAAATCCCTCAGATTTCTTTTGTTATGACTTAAAACACTTTCCACAGCTATATTTTTAAAATGGAAGTAACATCTGGCTGGTGTGTTTAAAATCTGTCTGTAGGAGATAATGTAAAAATGACCTTGGCCCTCAATTTAAAGGAGAGGGGGGAGGGTGGGAATCCAGCTGAACACTGTGCTGGTAAGAACAGAGCTCATTCTCTGCGTAAAGAGGAAAAAAACTTCACCTTTTCAAGGAACAACTTTGAGGCTAGAGTTACTTGAAAAATTTTTCTGAATGATGCAAGACTGAGCTCATGAGAGTCAGATCAAATCCAGCTGAAGAGCAGAAGCGAGAGTCCAGCTGGGAATTCTGCTATTTACTGACTCACCATAAACACATTGACAAAATGTGAACATTTTAAAGTCCAGGTACTCCAGGGAAGGAGTACCTCTGCTTGACCAGGGTTGTTGGACCGCTGTGGTCCCTTCCAACCTCACTATGCAGTGATTCTGTAATTTAAAATGGTGCAATGAATAAAAGGGTAATAGAATTAGTTGTAAATTTATACTTCATTGCTTTCATCGTACATTTGAAGTGGGGAGCTACTTATTTCTTGCATTTCACTGTCGCTGTGATTCATTTTGTTACAGCTTACTGTTTTATTAAAAATTAACAGTTGCCATATGGGAACGAAGTCACGGAGCTGTGAAGAACCTATTGGTGCCAACTGAAATTCAAAGACAAGGCATTGCTGACTTCAGTAGACACTGAAATTTAACATGGTAAGGGGGACACTGACCGTATCTGTTTTGCTTAAAAGCCATTCTTTCTTAGTGCCTCAGCTGTAAATTACTAAAACAATATTCTACTGATATTTTGGAATCTGTATTTCTGACTTCAGGTCTGTCTTATTTGCACATGATTGAGCTAAATGTTTTTTGTTTTTTGGTTTTTTTCAGTCTGATTTTAAAACTTGAAGAGAATAATTGTAGTAAATTCAAATTATTAGAACTACAGTGGCTATATTAATTTGTCAGTCTAATTTTGTCCTTCCTCCATCACAAAGAACCACAGAGTAATCCTGTGCTATGTGAACTTCTTAGAGGCAACCATGACCACCTTGTGGCTCTAGTGAGTGAGGCTGCAGTTCTCTTTTCTCCTTCCCAGGTGTTTCTAAGAGTATTCTCACTCCCTTGATGTTATCTTGGTGTGACAAAGAGGCATTACCTGTGTACATTATTCTGTCTTTTTGTAGAAATAAATGACAGAAGTAGATCTGTATATATGGGGTCTGAATGGGGAGTTGCCAGTCTTTTATTTTAAAAGAGCTATTGAAGAATAAGTAAAATATGCTGTCAATTTGAAAGGGTTTTGTGGGCAAAATGGCTTGGGGTTTGTTTGCTTGTTTTGGTGGGGTTTTTTCCCTCTCTTTTTATTTTCTGGAGAGCTCTGAGTCCTCTAGATGCACACATACAGACATACAGATAAATGATGCTCTAATTACTTTTTTTTGTGAAATTGGAAAATGCTTTGTAATTTCAGCTTTTTACTCCATGCTCATACAAAAATCTAATACAAAAGTGTTAATACAAACTCCAGTGTCAACGGTTCTACTGGTATTTAATTTATGATCGAATTTTATGTACGGCTGATAGGCAGGAGCTGAAGCTGTGTATCAAGAGCTCACTGTGTTCCTACAGAGACTCTTTTGTGTTGAATTGCCAGTAGGCCTTTACAAAACTTTACTTTTCATAGGTCAGCCCTCAAACCAAAGCAGTCACAAAGGTCATTTGGGAAATCCCTTTCTAACGGGGCAACCAGAGTTGCTCTGATCAGCAGAGCAACACTGCCATGAGCCAATTCTGTATCTCCATGCTGAGGGGAGAGGCAAGCAAGCTGCATTTGCCTCACACAAAGGCACAGAAATGGCAGATCATACCAAGGTGGGCCTGTGTCTTAAATCTATAAATCTTAAAACTGAGGTGGTTGCAATTTTCTTTGGTTGTATAATCAAATCCAAGCAGTAGCTCCCACAGGACAGCCTGCACTGCTGCCAAGCAGAGGCTTAGTGGGGAGAATGGCAGTCCTTGGTTCTCCATCTTGTGTTTTCCAGCAGCTTGGCTTTGTTGAATGATTATTCTTTTTTTTTTTTTTTTCAACCAAATAATTGATTTTTCTAGTGATAACTGCTGTAAGTAAAGCTTATTTACACAGAAATATGACATAAAGACATGGGTAAAAGCTGTGTGTATGATACAATGTTTGTAAGTGGTATATATAGTGGATAAAAACCATATGTAGGTATTTTATTAAGGTAGTTCTCAGAAGGAAACCTCTAGCTTTTAATTTTAGAGCAAAAATTCTATAATGATGTGATGAATTAAGGTCAAATTATGGTTATTAAGGTAGCTGGCACTATAAGTATGTCTAGCATAGCACTAGACACTGAAGAGAAGTTTATTTCACAGCAGTTTTATTTTACTAGATAAGGTTGCTTTTGAGTGTCACAGAATTTGCAATTAATTATGTTTAATGAAGAACAGCTTCAAACTGCCTAACTGATTCCTTGATAGTTTGCCTAGAAGATTACTGAAGATTATCCTGTGCATTTCCAGATATCAATTTTGTGGAATGGATGGCTGTGTTGTCATTCATTTACATATAATTTGTGGTATTGCGACAATATTGTGATGTCTGTATTGTTGTCTATGTAAATTTAAGTAGTACAAATATACTTTGATGTAGTTGATTCACTTTTTTGGCTCATTTGACACAGGTCTACCCTTTTTCAAAAACAGTGAATTAGTATTTCTAGTGCCCTTATTGTCCACAAAAATTCTGTTCTTGAGGTGAAGACAAGTGTCAGGTTCAAGAAGTTATATTAAAATGATGTTTGTGTGTTATATTTAGAAAAAATGCATAAGTAAAGCAAATTTATAGACCACGCTGCTGCCTGTAACAGATTTGTGGTATGTTTTTTCATCAAATCCTAAACCCTTTGAATCCTGTTTTATGACAGTAACAGATAAATTGAGTGATGACTAACAGAATGTCCCTTCCTGGTGACACAGAAGTGGCTGCCTATTGCAAAGTCCCAAAATGGGGGCCAGAAGTTCATAACTTTCCCTTGTCCTGCAGAGCTTTTCTGTGTAGTCTGTATGTGTTACTTTAAGGAAGCTCGAGGGAGACACTACATTATTTCTCTGCCCTTCAGATTCTGTGAAACATTTGGAAATTTCAACACAGTTCTTTACTCACTACTGACTCTAAAACAGTTGTGTGTGTGTGTGTGTGTTATTTTACTTTAAAAAATAAACAAAATTTACGTTCTGGAGTAGCACAATGGCTGGTTCCTTTTGTGGATGATCACTTCGAACCTTCATTAAATAAGCATTGAAGGTTATTCTATGTTTTCCGTACTTTTTTAGTTAGCCCAGGTTTTCTTGCCCTATAAGTTATTATTTTTCTTCAGTTCCTGCAGTTACCTTTCCATCAGGGAGTAGGGAATGCTTGTTTTCATCTTCATTGCAGTATATTATTTGAATACTTGTAGCCCTTTCTCCAGTGAGTTGTTGGTGTGCAAACCATTAAAGGCAGTTAATGGCCACTGTCTGTTATGTGTGCACAGAACAAGTTGTGCTGTGGTTACAATTTCTATTTCGGTTTCCCAGCTTGAAGTCTATTAGGGGTAGAAATTGTACCATTGAGAAACTAATATATTAATTTCAAACTGTGTAATTAATTGCACTTTAATTCTCTTTGATTATTGGACAGTGCCGTGTATCTCAAAGCCATTAAACTCTTTTTACAACAAGGTATACAAGTTTCTTTCTGAATGTCTACAGATTTATTGAGGTTTTTCTACCTACTCAGATTCTGACTTGGCAATTTTCTGTTTTTCAAGACAGAATATAGAACAAACTTGTAGAAGCATAAATACTACAATTTTAAGTGGCCCAAAACTGCATACCCACTTTTGTTTGTTTGTTTGTTTTGTTTGGTTTTGTTTAGGACTAAGAAAATAAATGCTGTCTTTACCAGGCTTGCATTCCACTTCTGTACTTCCTTTCTCACAACAAATCACATCCTACTCAACTTTAGCTCTATGTACACCTGTTACTACTTGTCCTTTTGCAGTCCAACAATTGTAGCCAAGAATACAGATCAAGATGAAATCCAATCTACTGTATTTTAAATGAGATCATAGTAAAATCACAATATTTCTGACAAGAATCATTTGAGGAGGCAGTGAAGATGGACCATTGAAGCATGATGATGATAAAAAATAGATACACAGCAAAACCCACAAAAATCCCTCAAATGTTTGAGTAAGGGAAGGAATGGTTTCTCTGGAATTTGGGGAGGAATAAAGGAGGTCAGGATTTTTATTCTGGTTTGTTATTTCCTCCCTCACAGTTGCAAGGCAAGGGGATGGGAAAGAGAAGGGAAAGAGAAAAGTGAAATGGATATTTTCCCCAAGGAAGGAGAGAACCACGGTCAACTAACAGCCATCAACAGCTCTGCACTTTGCCAGCTGCCTGATCATCATGAGCCGACAGTACTGACTTCAAAGTGGGACTTAGTGGTGAAGGGGTACTTGAAAGAGGCCAAAGAGGTGATATTTTGTTTTTTTTCTGCAGGGAAAGAGGGTGTTCTTACTGCACAGTGAAGAAGAAAGTATACATGTGCTTGAAGGGACACTCATAAGCATTAAAAAAAAAAAGTATCACTGGAAAAATAGAAGTGAGTTGCCTTGAGAAGAGCTGATTTGCTGAGTGAAGGGTTGGTGACAAAGCTGTTGATTCTTGTGGCTTTGCAAAAATGTCTTATGTTGTGAAATACTGCTCTGCCTTCCCTGGTCTGATTGAAACAACAAACGTAAGTAACGTGTGTGTAGCTGCCTAATTAATGTGTGTTCTCTTCACATCTAAGAAATTTAGAAGGTAGTGTGAATATGGGAAGTAGATTTATTTCGATGTTCAGAGGTGTAACTGGTGTTTAGCAGTACTAATAGCCACACACATATAGATAGATGGAGAGGGGGTGGTTGTTCTCTTGCCTGTCTCCTGTCCAAATTACATGATTCTGGTTCACAGAATCACAGAATATTCTGAGTTAGAAGGGACCCACAAGGATCATCAAGTCCAGCTCTTAAGTGAGTGGCCCCTACAGGGATCAAACCCACACCCTTACCGTTGTTAGCCCCAGGCTCCAACCAACTGAGCTGATCTCGGAGTTGTTCATCACAGCCCTCATTCTTCTCTACACTCCTACTCTATCAGTTGCAAGGTTTAACAAATACTAGCACCACTTCACCTTTCTCTGCCCTACTGCCTGAGTTGCACTGAATACTGAAATAGCTTATCTGTGTGTTCTCTTTGTTTATTTTCCTTCACTAACTAAAGCATACTTATTTATGGAAATGGAGTGCTGGCAGTAAAGACTACGTTCCTCAAAATAGATGTTTTCGCTCCATAAAAGTAGTCTTTAGAAACAGTAAAATGGTCAGAAACTGAAAGAGCCAAACTTGTAATGTGCTTAACTCAAGAACAAGTATGGGCGTGATTTTCATTTGTCGTGCTGGGTCCCATTTTTTGTGCTGCATTAAATGACTGTAGGCAGTCTCTGCCACTAGTTCTTAATTAAGGACTTGTCTGTGCCTAGAGGTAAGACTTTAGAGAACTATGATGTATACAGCAGAGAGGAATGCTGAAGAGAAGGGCCTTATTTAAGCTACTATTTTTTTTCTGATCTAAGGTTTAGCCTTTTTTTCCCACATGCCGAATGAAGAATTGTTACAGCAGCTAAACTTTAAAGACTGAAGCATGCTTAGTGTATAAAGAACACTGGAATTTCTCAGAAATATTTTGTGGTTTCAGGTGAGCATGTGCAGGAGGTAAATGAGGAATGTATGAGACAGCTCCCAGATCCCAGTCCCTCAAAGCAGGCATTAGCTTCAAAGCATTTCATTCTAGTTACAATGTGAATATATTTTTTTTTTCCTTTCTTGTGATCTGATTCCTGGAAATTGGAGTTACTTTTGCTTTCTTTTTGCCTGAAGAACCATGTACTGAAAAACTCAGAGTCCAGTCTTAAGTTAATCACAGAATCACAGACTATACTGAGTTGTAAGGGACCCACAAGGATCTTCCAGTCCGGCTCCTGGCCCTGCATAGGACAGCCCAAGAGTCACACCCCGTGCCTGAGAGTATGGTCCAAATGTTTCTTGAACTCTGTCAGCCTTGGTGCTGTGACCACTGCCCTGGGGAGCCTGTTCAGTGCCCAACCACCCTCTGGGGGGAGAACGTTCTTCTAACATCGAGCATAAATCTCCCCTGACATGGTTGGCCCCCCTGGCTGCCAGGGCACTGGTGATTCATGTTCAACTTGTCATTGACCAGGACCCCCAGGGCCCTTTCCACAGCACTGCTCTCCAGCATCTCGTTCCCCAGTCTGTCCATACATCCATCCCAGGTGCAGAATCCAGCACTTCCCCTTGTTGAACTTCACACAGTTGCTGATTGCTCAGCCCTCTCATTTGTCCAGGTCTCTCTGAGGGCCTCTCTGCCTGCCAGGGAGTCAACAGCTCCTCCCAGTTCTGTGTCATGTGCAAACTTGCTCAGTGTCCCTTCCAGTCTGCACCCAAGTCATTTATGAGGATGTTGAGGAGCTCAGGGCCTGAGATGGAGCCCTGCAGAACCCCACTAGTGACAGGTCACCAGTCTGATGTTGCCCCAGTCACTGTTACCCTCTGTGCTCAACCTGTGAGCCAATTGCTCCCCCACCCCCTGATGTGTTTATCCAGCTGTGAGCTGGACATTTTGTCCAGAAGGATCCTGTGAGAGACGATATCGAAAGCTTTGCTGAAATCCAAAAAGATTCCATCAGCTGGCTTCCCTTGATCAACTAGGTTGTATTTGGAAGAATTATTATAGTGAAAAAAACTTTGTACCAGCTGTGCTATTTAACAGCTTAAACTACAGCAAGTTTAAGTCAGTTGATATAGTGTTGGCAGGCATAGTTGTAAAAAAGAATTCTGTTTTCACATCTGGATCTCTAATGTTGAAGTTACAAAAGCTACAGAAAATGTATTTCTGAGTTCCAAAGTTTAGTGTCTATCCAGGATTAAATATGCATTATTTTTTTACTTCTCAGAAAAATTTGCTGGATAACGTATTACCCTCATGGCCTTAAATATTCAGGATGCTCTAAAATGGAAGTGCTAAGCTAAAAATCATTAAAAGTGATTTTTATCCATGTTGACATTAGTTTTTTTATCCTGTAAACAGCTCCATGCAGTCACAGCATCAGTTCCAGAGATTAAACACTCTGACAATGGTTGTATGAAAGATGGTCAGATTAATTTCTTACCAAACTGAATTGATTGAGCATAAGGAATGGAAACCATCTGATGTATTTTACAGATCAAAGCTAATTCTCCATCGACACACATGCACTTGAGTAGCTGTGTCTGTGTGACAGCTAAATTATAGGAGTGCTTTACACACACATTATCTTGTCACAACATAAGAACATCCCACTGTGCTAAAATACCACTTCCAGAAGAAACATATAATTTTCCCATATTGTCAGGGAGGATGCTAAACAGGTTCTTTCTTTTAACATATCTTTTATTTTCACCTTGTTCAGGCATGAGAAGAGCAACATTTTTTAAAAAGTTTGAAAACTCTTCATCTGGTTTTATCTGTATCTTTATCCCCTTCGACTTTTGTGTAAGGAAATGTGTTGGTAGCAGGGCCTATGGTTGGATGGAAAATGCTGAAGGAAAATAGTAATTTCCTTGTAGAGTTTAGTCGCTTATTTAAAGGGAATGATTATAAGGTTTTCTCCCCCTTTTATTTATGCATTATGGAAAGTGAATGCTTTTGAATTAAAATTGTATTTGTATACTTGGGGAAATTTAATGAATATTTGGCAACAGGTTTGTGGCACAACTTTCACACTCCATAACAGTTGATACTGTCCAATTTGAGAGTAGGGTTTTGAAAACTTAATCTTTACTAAACCAAGGTGCTATAAATTAAGCTCAACTTCTCTCAGCTTCTCATAAGACTGTTCAATATATGGGGCACTGTTAGCAACTCAACTGAGACTGGGGCTGTTTGTGTCAGGGCTTGTTTGGTTTTCAGTCCATTGCAAAGAACAAGGACAATTGCAAAAGTCTAATAGTTCAGTTCAACATTTAGCCCTTGAAACAGTTTCCCTGCTTTATGATGCTTATCCTAGGCTTCTGGTTCTGAAGACAAAACACATAATGGTTAAAATAACATTTCTCTTCAGCAGCCACATGGTCTTACAGGATCATGCTCTTCACTGATGACAAAATAATAATAAAAAAAAAAACCTAAAAATTTTTGCTCATTTTTTAATGCATATGCTCTTTTAAAATAACATTCTTTTCTTCCTCCAGTTCCTGTTTCGAAGTCCTTGACATGTGTACGGCCACCTAAAAAATTCTGGTTTTCAGTGCTTGCTGAAGGTCTTTTGCTGTGTGTGACAAGTACTGACCCGAGGGCTGGTTGCCGAGGTGCTGCCCTTGCAGGCGTGCGTCAGGACCTCTGTATTTCTGTTGCTGCTACACGCAAGACAAAAGAGCCACAAACTTTTGAAATTATTTTAGTTTCTTCTCATTTGCTCATTTATGCCTGTCTTCTGAAGTTCTGGGGAATATTCCGCCCCAAACACGATGGTTGTAGGGCACGTGGGGCGACTGTCCTGTGTGTCAGGCTCTGTGCTCCAGACCCCGCTCAGTTACTCCCAGCTCAGCAGGGTGTTGAGAAGGGCAGCCCCTACCCCAGACAAAACCAGTCAGCACCTGGGGTTGTGTGGTAGTTTGGACTTGGCTCCCCCACCAAGTGCTCAAGATCGCAGCAAAGGGCTTCTCTTCCCCCCCCCCCCTTTTTATGAACGCAGGGAAGGAAATGGAGGAAAAAATTACCAAAAGACCAAAATAACAGAACCAAAGCAGTATATATATATACTTTACATTTATATACAGTTACAAAAACTATATACATATAAGAAAGAGAACCCAACACCCCAAAAAACCCAGAAAAAAACAGATTTACACAGCCAGTAAAGAACTAGCAAACAAAATCTTAATACTTTCCTTAAGAAAGCGGAGGCCACACCACTGGATCTCTCCTCTTGAATCGAGAAGAAGCAACAGCCTCTCAAAAACTTACAGGCCTACACTCCCACACGAGGAACCCAGCCCTGCTCTCTCCAACTCCCCCAGAAGAGATCTCCCATTCAACTTCCTTCCCCGCTTCTCTTTATATTTCTGCTTACGTAAAGAATAGAATGGAATATTGGGATACGGGTACTTCCTTAGTTTAGACCTGGTTGCCGGGAAGAGGCCTAAACCAAACCACTACAGGGTGCTGCAGGATGGTCCTTGAGCAGGGCTGGGTGCTGGGGGGTGGCTGCTGGGCATCACCTTGGAGTGGCCTTGTCACCGGCTGCACACAGCGAAGGTCGGTGCCACTGCTGCTGAGGAGGATTTGGACAGGGGATCTGTTACAGTGCTTTGGTGGTGACATTGTGAGAAAAATTCAAGGCACGGTTTTTAAATTATTTTATTATAATTTTTCTTTCTTCTTCCTTTTTTTTTTTTTCCTTTTCTTTTTATTTTTTCCTTTGGAAACGCTCATTGCCGCGTGGAGCCACAATCGTGCACCGGGACAGGTGTGTGAAGGGTAATCGAATTTACAGAATTACAGAATGGTTTGCTTTAGAAGGGACCTTAAAGACCATCCTGTTCCAACAACCCTGTCATGGGCAGAGACACATCCTGCTAGACCAGGCTTCTCAGACCCTCATCCAACCTGGTCTTGAACACTTCCAGGGATGGGGCATCCTCAAATTCTGTGGGCAACCTGTGACCAGACTGTCTAATCACTGTCACAGTAAAGAATTTCTTCCTAATATTTAATATAAACCTGCCTTCTTTCAGTTTAAAACATTCCTCCTTGTCCTGTCACTACATGCCTTGTTCAAAGCCCCTCTCCAGTTTTCCTGTAGACTCCTTTAGGTACTGGAAGGTGCTAGAATGTCTATCTGGAGCCTTCTCTTTTCCAAGTGAATTTCTCTAAATATTTTACAGTTTAGCATTCGCCTTTCTATTTATTGACTATTTATACCCACATTTTAGACATCTATCTCCTTTGGGGTACTGATTCAGCAGCTTTCCACAGGTTTATTTTAGTCTGTAGCATTACTGTTCTTTTGGAGGAGCTCCTTTGTGCTTCAAGTGTGGTTGGCACTGCTGAGGGTCTGCACTTGGCTTCTCCTTCCATACCCAGCCAAGCCCTGGATAAAGAGAAGTGATCAAAGGACAAGTGTGGGTTTCAGAAGCAGCTGAAATACCCCAGTTTTCCCTGGTTTTGGTGTGGTCCATGAGGGGTGGGTGGGCGTCCTGTGCTGGCCAGGGGGCTGTGCACACAGAGGCAGCTGTGCTTGCTGCGTGGGGCTTCACCTGAAAGTCATTTCCACTGCTGTAAAGTGGTTTTATGGGGGAGCTGATTTTTAATGCTGACTAAAATGATAGCACACAAAAGCACGTGAGATGTCAAGTCTCTTTATATTGTTTATATAAACTGGGCAACACTTTCTGTTTTCATGTATCGTGCTTTGACTTACATGAACAATGAACGTGAGAAAAGCAACTTTTATTTCTTGGTTTAACAAAGCCATTATTTTACAGAATTTCATGACAATTCTTGATTAGAGGCTAGACAGATTTAGACCATTCTCTCTGTCTCAACACCACTAACATTTCCCCTGCCTCTTTACCTGTATTAAAGTCATATATCCTTAATCTCTCACATGAAAGTTGGTTGCCACGGAAAGAATTAGGTCCCATAAATGCTTATATTTTGTGTACAAAAAACTAGAACATAGTTCTGATACTATTCCAGTAAAGTGTAGAAAAACATGTGAAGGAATAGAAGCAAACAATGTAAGAATGAATGTGTATTTCTTATTTAAGATTCAAGATGTTTGTATTGTAGTATTACATCATGTCTTGTATACACTTGAAATATTGATTATCCAGTCTGAAGCAGTAAAACAGAGCACTGCAGTTTAGCTAAGAATTTTACATTTCTAGTTCATTAAATAGAGCTGGAGTAGTACATTCTTAGCAAATGAAGCTTTTTTTTTTAATTATTATTTTTTTATATCTACTGTAGTCTTGTGTATACGCAACACAAAATCACGTGCTTTTTACCCACATCTTGTCTTTTGGTTTTGATATGAATCAATCATTGGCATTTCCACTGTCCTATAAGGGAATGTATTTTCTTTTTCATAAGGCTGGACAACCTGATACTGATAAAGCAAACTGTTATGTAACGGAATAGTACAGAAAAGCGCTGAGTTATGACTACAAAAAATGTGAAACCACTTTGAATTTTCACCATTTTCTCCTGGGGAAGGCTCTAGAGTAGCCTATCAGTGTTCAGCTGAGTACATTCAATGATGCTGTGCTCCAAATCCCTGTTTGTGCTGTGCACAAATACGTGTTTATAGTTTACCATGTGGCACATGCTTAGTGGTTTTGTGCCTGGAATCCTGCTGTGAAATGACAGTTCATGGACAGCCACTATAAAGTAGCAGGCTTGACTTCAGAGAAAAGCTGTTTTTACTGTTTGCACGCCATGACAGTGAGCACTCAGGAACCTGAGTAAAGAAGGTTTTTGCTTTCTTCCGTTTTTTTCCCCCTTGCTTTCCTTCTCAATACATTATTCTGTGGCTCAGCTCTTTAGCATTGCTGTTTACAACAGCACAGTGGACTAGATGGAGGTTCCTGGGGCCTTATCCTTGGCATCTAATGAAATTTCTGTCTGGAAATTTAGAGAGCTGGGACAGGTGAACATTGAGACTAAGGGAGAAAGAATACGCTGATGGTGGAGCACTGTAAGTGGCTTTGTTCCAGTACTGGTGTAAAACCTTAAATGAATACAAAATATACCCGTGGTGCTATTATCTGGGCCGTGATTTGACTACTGGATAAAGATTAAAGAATGTTCACACATTGCTGAGCTGTTAAGTTTAGTATTGCTATTTAAGTAACTCCTCAGTTTACTCCCACACAATTTTATAGTCAAAGGTCTCTGCAAAGCATTCGATGGTAGAATTGGGAAATCGTGAATATTCTGATCTGTAAGAGGAATATCCATAAACAAACAAATATTGTGACTGTGAAGTCCTTAATTTTAAGCATTTTGAGTTTGAGTCCTCTGGCTATAAAAGAATCTTAATGTGCCAGTGGCACATTAGTTGGTGCTTTATCTACAGTTAAAGATATATCCTGTCGTGGTTAATTTTGTCCATGATCTTTGAGAAGTAACAAACATGCGTCAATAATTAAAGGCACCATCCCAGCTGAAGCTTCAGTTAGTTATCTATATTTCCATCTTGGCACCCCATGAGTCAAGAAAAGAAACAACAGTAAGACTATTTTTAGAAATATCTCAAGTAGAATGCATGAATGTTAAAATATCGACTTTCTTTATTACTACAGAGCCTATTTTTGTAATTTCAGTATTTTCATTATTAGTCACTCTTATCTGGTGACGTAAGTGCTCCTTCCTGGAATTCTGTGTTGGGGAAGCACTGAGTTTTGGTGAGTTTGGTTAAGGCTATTCTTGTGATTAGAACCAGTACTGCCTGCAGTAGAGTAGCGAGTGCTATCCATGTTTGTATCCAAGCTTGCCAGTGACACATGGAGTGACCTTATGAGGGAGATGATATTTCCTTTCTTCATCTTGGTTTTCTATCTGTGACATGAGGAGAATATTACTGACCCACTGAAGAAAAGCTCATTAAATAAATGCATCAGTGATTGAGTTTTGAACCTCACTTTGGTGCTGTGTAATGCAATATGCCTAGTGAATGTTGTTGACATACTTTCTTTAAGACTGTGAGTTCAGGATGAATTCAGGGAGGAGAGGGCTTTGAATAGAAGACAGTTCCTCCTTTGAAGTGAAGGGCATACACTGCTGAAGTGCCGAGACAGGGACATATTGTTCTATTTTACACGAGTTACTCAAGCTCTGCATCTAGGGTTACACAGGAGAGTAAGATGGAACCAAGGACCTAACTAAATATTCAATACTTATCAAGAAAATAATCTTATCTGATTTCTGATATATTTTTCTCATATCTGGCTTCTGTTTCTACTCATTTGGGTGCATCCTGCATGTCTAGTGATAAGAACTATTTGAATTAAAAGAAAAAAGAATGGAACTCTTGGCTAAAAGTCCCCACTGGAACATCATAGTTTTTCAGAATGGGTATACTTCACTGGCTAAGCAATATCTCTCTTGACAGGTATCTGAAAAGCTAAATCTTAAAATTATGAGGGAGCTAGACCCATGTTTATAAATTCTACCCCAGGGTATTGCACAAAAATATTGTGGTAAGTGGTAGATTAATAGACTGGAGACAATGCTTGCTGTGCTGGGTTTGTAACAGACTGTTTGTGAAGCAACAGCAATCAGATGCATGCTTTTGATGCATCTAACATTACAGACTATTTAAATGCAGACACCTTTTGAAACTTCAGCAAACAGGCCTGCTGAAATGCACTGCACTGCAAAAATACTTCCCTACCTCTCACGAACGTTTATGCCAAAAGTATTTCTAAAACTTAAGTGACCAAAAGAAGTGGGTTGCTTTAGGGAGGAGCTTGGGTATAAAGCCTTATTCCCATGTGAGGGACCAATATGTACTAGATACAGTGCCTATAGTAGGTACATTTGTAATGGAAATGCAAGACTGTGTGTGGTTTATACGGAACGAATTAAACAGGTGCTTGCAACCCAAACCTCTTGTGCAACATCCAGTTTCAACTGGCTGGAAAATGCTGTCAACCCCAACAAACAAAAAGAGTTTGCAATCTCCTAGAAGCCTCATAGTAGTCCACATTTAGTCATACAGAATAATTTTTGCAAAAGCTTTTGTCCAAAGTTTAGTCTCGGACCTAACATGACTTCCTTGAGCCACCTTCCATTTAGCTCCTTTAAGTAGCTATTGCACTAAGCTTAAATAGAATGAAATAACATGTTAATGGATTTTTTTTCTGAAAAATGTTTATGCTAGAGTATAATTGTTAAAATAATTACCTAAGCACTCATTTCTCCACTTTGGTGTTGTTAAAGATTCCAGTCCATCTAAATGTGTTTGAGTATTTCTTCTAAGGCAATTCATACTAAATAAGTCAATTTTATCATATGTCACTTATTCATCCTGTAAATAGATAATTGTTCATTTGTCTATGACCTTTCTGACCAATATGTATGTAAATACATAAAGGAAATGAAGCAAAGTACTCTCTTATAATAAATTAGCATACAGTGAATTTGGCTAAGGGAGAGTTTCTCCAGTAAGAGATATTTTTCACTACAAAAGCAATGAATATTCATCAAAAAAAGCTTGGTTTCTCAAAAAAATTCTCTACACGTTTAAGTCCATATAAAATATAATAATTTGCAAAACAGCAAACCAAACCTTTTGCAAGTTGATGAGAAATACATTGAGGACTCCAGGGACCTGATCCTCTAAACAATTATGTACTTGAATATCATTATGCTTGAAGAGATTGCAGATTTAAAATGAGTGTGTTAGGATAAGGCTAAAACATCAGTGTGATGCAAATATGCAAAGATCATGATACCTTGTGGTAAGACTGTGACTTGTTTCAGGGATGGTCTCTGGCCGATAAACCTGTGGGTGAAACATGAGCGGGAGTGAAGTGCCAGATTAGAACAACTAAAGCCTTGAGAACTTCCTAAAACACCCCCAGCAAAGTCAGGTCATTACTTTTTCAAAGGAAATTTTGATGAGCAGTCAGCAGCAGCAGAAATTTTGATAAAGATGAGCAGTCCCTTGCTGGCATGTGCCACCTTGTGTGTAAGACACGTGTCATTGTAATGTCTTTAGAGTGCACTTGTTGTTAATATGAAAAACTTCTGTTGTCCTTTGACATATTTAAAGCCTTTTTGTTGATGTTTTACAGTGTGTTAAACACCATTTTGCAGTGTGTGCAGTGCTTACAATAACAGGATTTCGTGGCAACTGGGGCCTTGGGTTATACTGTGACAACACTAATCAGCAATACCAGTAAGTGTTTGTACATAATGCTTTATTATGAGAAAACATCCTAAAGGGAAATATTGGAACCATCCATAATTTTGGTTCTCTGAACCAGAGAAAAAGCAAAAAAAATGAAAATGGAAGTCCTTCCGATTTATATATAAACTAGTGAGCCAAAAATAGATCAATGCTTTTACCTGAAGTCCATGGAGAGGAAGTGACTAAGTAAGGGACACAGAGAATTTTGTGGCACACCTGGGAATTGACTGAAGGTCTCCAGAATCTTCATTCAGTACCTTCTCTTTGAGGTAATACTTATTTTCCAGTGTACATTTTCTTAAGCTTGTTATGAAGTGCGGGTAGAGAAGCAGAGAGAAAGTGTGTTGAGAGTTTTAACCTTCTGTTTTCACCCTAATTCTTCAGAGTTCAGGTTTTTAAAGTGAGTTTTGGTGAGTGCATGTTCTTGGATTTGTGGCACCATCACTAAAGCTCAGTCTACCCACCAGTCTTCTCAGTGTCTAGTCTTGGGTTCTGTGAAGATGCACAAGGCTTCCAAAATAGATACAATCTTTGTTAAGATGCATTTTCAAAGCCAACATTGGCTTCCTCCTAATCAATCCAGCTGAACCTGTTTTTATGTTGTATGCTAATGAAAACTGCCTAATTTTCTTTATTTACCAAATTGCCAAAAAAAGTGTCTATCCATGGCTTTTTTTTAATAAAAAGTAGTTGCTCTCAAACATATACATGTGCACCATATTTCCTCTTCCTAAACTTTTGTGAACATAAGATCTCATTTAATGACTGCTATCTGAAAAACAGAAGAGAGCCGCTGAAAACCGTGTCAGGTCTTGGTATTAAATGGGTGATGTAAATGTTAGATTTTAATGTTATAAGGCTTTGTTTTACATTTCCTAAATTGTTCTTCTTTTTTTTTTTTTTTTTTTTTTCTCATTTAAAAGTCTGTTCTGCAAATGGCTAACTATTTTTTTTTTTTTTTTGGATTTCCTGTTGGAGAACATTTGCATCTGAAAGTTTTTTCTGGGCCTTGCTCTGGAGATTGTTGTGAGGAAGTGTGGGCGAGGGGGAGGTTTTGCTAGTTATGAATTCCTCTCTCCTGTTGCAGCCTACAATACTACAGAGCTTTCAAAGAGTACTGTGAAATAGTTTGATGGAAGCTCAGGGTGATGAAGACCATCAAGAGAAAACATCAAGTTTCATAATCTTCATCTGACATTAATATCACATTTAAATATGTGGCAGCTGTCATCAAACCTCATATATAATTGCACAGTATATGCTATATTTCATATATGCCTAGACTAAAATAAACATAAAAGTTGATTTAGTAAGAGTATGAGATTTGGTCCTTTAGTCACTCATCCCCATGCCACTTTAGTGTTATATTTATATAGGTCTATTGAGCTCAGAGAGTTGACTCCAGAGCTTACTGCTTCATGCTGTCATCAATGTCACAGAGACCTGGAGTAGAGAAGCTGGAGCATTCATGTTGCACAAATCTGCAGGTATAATATGTAGAGTGAGGTGAATTTTGGAAATGTCATTTGTATTCCCCCAGAACAGACTTTCCTATCAGGCAAAAAGGATCTTCTTAGGGAAAAAAAAAAACAAAACACCTCTTCATAGTGATTATTTTTTGCTGTCTGTATGACCTGTGCTCTTTTCTGGAATTAATACTCTTCTGTGCTAGAGGAACTGAGTTTCTTGGTTGACCTAAGCAGTACAAACTTGGAAGAACTGAGGTGGTCACTAGTAGTCTTTCTGAAACTAAGATTCTATCGTGCTGTAAGCTGAATGTGGATGGAGAGCAGGTGACTGGAGTGACCCCATTTAAGAGGTAAGGATAAAATCACTGGTCAATGGAAAAGTACCCATGTTACACATCTTAATTCAAATTCTACATATTTATTTTTGACCCTGGCATGTTGATTACAGCGATTTTCCTGAGTATAAAGACTCTAAACAGCTATATGTCTATGAACACGTGAAATGATGTGGAAGAGACTGAATCCAGTTGCTATATAATAGAAGCTGCTTCATTGTATGTCTTTGAAGAAATTGAAGTAAAGAGAAGGAACTACTGTCAAAATGGCATCATTGGGTTTTACTGATGTGTGATTATTTTTAATGTAGGCTAAGAAGAAGGTTATGTGCCCACATCATGAATTTGAAAACAAAATGTGAAATGAGTGAGAGGCAGAAAATCAATGTGAGTGCTGTTTTTATGAAGCTGGGTATTTTACCCAATTTAAGAAGCAAGTTATCACTTTCAGAAGGGGATGAAATGAGGCTTTACAAAAAATCCTTCAGGTGATCATAGGAGGAGGAGTCAATTCATTGAGCAGACATGTTTGCAACCCAAATTTTGCGTAGTCTAGTGTGCATAGTAAAATGAAAGAAATTAGAAAATGAAGAGATTTTTGTCAGCCTTTCTGTGGTTTGTAGTGGGTCAAAACAAACCACCTGAGGGCCAGGAAAAATGAATGTAATGTTTATCAGCATGGGCTTGAGACAGACTCAGGAACGACAGACGAGACAGGCTGATGTCAGCTGTGTGTAATACCTTAGAAGACGTTTTAAAGGGCAGACAAGGCAACATCTGAGATGTGAAGTTCAGCTGGGTGTGGCATCAGACAATTTAGCTGACATGGCAGATATTTAAAGGAGACATTTCAGAGGACTACAGCGTGTGCAAATGCAAAGACAGATCCTGTCCCATACTAAGAGCAAAAAAACCCAGAGCATGTTTGCTGGCTGTCTTGAGAAGTCAGTGCTGGTGCTTCTACTGTACCAGCCTTTTACATTGCTTGTTCACATGCCAGGAGTCACTTTAAATTTAATTTATATTTTTATTTATTGATCATAATCTTGCTAATTATTTACTTGGGTTAGGTATGAACTAAGTTATGTATAATAAAATATACGTATAATAAATGCAAGTGTCCAGTGAAACAACTGATATCTTAAAAAGTACATTTCAGTAGTCCAATTTGCCAGGGTTAATATTTGTCAAATACTACCCTGAGATTTATTTACTTTCCTGCCTAACATAGCAATCTGTCCTTTTAAAAACTATGACAGATGTTGGCACTGGTCTCCTTCTCTGTGGCTTTCTAAATTCCTTGCTGACCAGCTTTCAGGTGCAGTTATGTGCAACAGTTTTTGTGAAAACTAGATGAGAATACTGTAATATAGGGAGAACAATGAGTCAAAAGTAAGGACAGGAGAGAGTCTGGAAAATGCTAGTAGGTCAAATTCAATTCTTTGTCCCTCTGTGCCAAATATTTGAGTCTGGAGTGTCCTATAAGATATTAGATTTAGCTGAAGGAGATGAGAATAATTGTCATGAAATGAAAATTTTTTCTTTGACCCAACTGCTTTTGTGAAGTTTTGTCCTGGTTATTAATTGGTAGCAGCTTTTTCTTTATAGAGACAACCCAACCAGACAAAGCAAAAAGCCTCAAACTTCCCGCAAGTACAGACTAAAATTACTGAGCCAGAAGTGAACTTATTTTGATTTTTTCACACCACTTGTGCTCCAGCACTGGAACAGGACGAGGATATGTAGAGATGTACACCACTGAGAGGAAAAAAGTTGACAGTCAAACAGTTTAGTATTGAAGTATATTTGAGGCTCACAGAAAATGTGAGCTGATTCGTGTTTCCCAGGTAGTTAATTAGGTTCATTGTGGGAACAGAACCATTCCATTCAAGCAATATAAGTTGGAAAATATGTGTTTTTGCTTAACTGATAAAATAACTGTGACAGTTCCCTTCCCTTTCTTTAGATGTGTGGCCAGCTCTTCATGTCTGGCTTCTTGGTGTGGTGCATTAAATTTGCTGTCACTAACTTGATTGAATTCCATCCCCTGCCTAATTGCAAGTCCACAAATGGTATTCCCACTTCTCTTTCAGAATAATTGGTTGATGCTTTTCCTTTTATGGAGAGGAAGGAGAAAAAAGATTGTCAGAATAAAAGTAAACTAGTGGCTAACCTTATGGAAAATAAACAAGGTATGGAAATTATTCCTACCTTGGAATATTTAAATTGCTATGAAAAGGTTTGTTGCCTAGCACACATGTTGAGCATAAAATCCTCAAACTGTAAATTCTAACTATGATTCTTATATTTTCTCCATTAAAGACACACAGAAAAGCTTGAATATCTTCTAGTGTTATCCTGATCGTGCTCATATATCATATACTCTATCCTAAATTAAATGCTAGCCTGAAACAGCATTAAAGTAATGCTGGGCAAAAGAAAACAAGAAGGAGTTCTATTCTCGTTTTGTGAGTAAAATGCTAGGAATTATCACTGAAAGAAATCTTTCATGTTCTCATTTTTCTGGGCTTGTCTCAAGATAGACTTGTGTTTGATTTCATGTTTGTATGTTTAATGCAGTTGCACCTTATATATTTCCACTTTGCTAAAAATTAAAAAACTAATTCTCACAATCAACTTCAATTTTGGTATTGTTATTTAAACACTAGCATTGATGGTGGTGTCTAAATGGAATTTGTGCTTGTAAATTATTCAGTTTAGTAAATAGAAAAAGAAGTGCACGTTTCAGAAAGTGGTGATTTCCTACACTTAATAGGAAGTTCTGTTTGGGATGTCACAAGTGGAATGCCCAGGATCACAAATACTTTTCTTTTGGTTTGTGCCCACCTCTGCAAGTGGCAGAGGAGACCCAAGAACAGGAGTCCAAATTTCTCAGCTTTGCCAAAGAGATCTGGGAGAGGAGGCTTTACTCACACGCGGTACAGAGAGACACCTCTGGAGAGCAGGGGAGGTAAAGGCTTCATGTGCCCTTTTTGACCCCTAATTTATTCTTCATATCTTAAATATAATTGACAATTTTGACCTCAGGAAACATCAGGTTGCATATTGCTATGCAAAACATTCATGAGCCAGTACTTTGCAGTGCAGCTCTACGCTGTAAATTTGTATTACTGTTGGTCCATCTTTGAGCATCATGCTAGTTTTGAAAGATATTTTAGAGTAGATACAGTGTTTGTAGTAATATCAATGGTTAAGATCATGAGGTAAAACATTAATGTTTTGAACACTTTTACATGACTCTTTTTGTTTTGTGGAGGTTTTAGAATCATGTATAGGCAGTTTACATCTTTGCAATACCCATATACAAGACTTCTTAATTCTGAGTCAGCAATTACCAAAATTTAGCAAGTATTTTTACTTGCATGAGATCATGGGGTTACATTTAATGTTAGATGTGCTGATGATTAGGGAATCACCACACTGCTCAAGCAGTTAAATTTGAGTTGAGAACTGAGAGGGCATAAAAGTCTGTGGTGGTGGTTGTTTTAAGCAGCTGTGTCCCAGAGGAAATGAAAAATATCACAGCAGCCTCAGAGGATGAGTTGAGCTATTTGCTGCTGGGTAGATATATAAAAAGGTCTGGTGAGCTAACAAAAATACATTCATTTTGCAATATCCTATTGTGTCATGAAGATCTCACACATATACAAATTGCAAAGTTCAGGCTCCAATGTAGACCACCAGAGTATTGTTCCCTTCCTTAGAAAAGGCTGCTTCTTTTTTTGGCTCACGTCGTGGTTTGCTGGTGTCATTAAATGGTCATTAATAGTGAAACCAAGCCTTGCAAGTGTTTCCCACGTTTAGACTGGGATCCAAGCCTCTGGACAGTACAAAACTAGGGATGGTGCTTTCTCTCTCATGTCACTGAGGTGGAAAAGTTTGTGTTGGACATCGTGAAGTGAATTAACTGACTTAAATATGGAGAAGTAATCTCTGTCTTCAAGTGATCTATTATTAACAAATTATTCCTTATCAAGAGTACTGGTCACCAGTTTCTCTGCTTTCCTGTGATGAAGTGGCTTTCTCATCAGAAATAATGTTACAGACTGGAGCAAGTCAAACATTCTCAACGTCCTTTCTTTGTGCAAACTGAACACAGATGTGAACTGTAGGAAAGTGGCCAGTGTTTCTGTCAATTTGGCAGGCAGTTTATGGAAAGGCTCACAGTAGCTGGCAATTTTGGGGACTGCAGAAAGGTCAGACATATGTTTATTACATAAATGTGTATAGCATTACCCTTAATAAAATTTTTCTCTTTTCTTTTTCCTCCTCAACTGCTGTTTTAATTTTCAGTGAGGAAAGTGCAGAGAACTTTCTGCTATTTTATTCCTTGTGGGTTTTTTCTTGTTTGTTTTTTTGGGGTTTTTTTTAAGTATGTGCGTCACTTTTATTAAGCCACAAATGCTATTTTACATTGTAATAATGGAAAATCTGATTTTATGCGGTTTACTGAGGGCACGTGAACAGAATTGAAATGTAAATTAGCATAGAACACTGAAAAATATGGTGATTTTATTGTGACTTATGTCACAATAGAACCAAATATTATGTATAGATTTGCAATGCAGCAAAACATTGTGCATGTATAAGATGCGTTCAGTGCCATCTGCGTGGATCTGCAAGTCTTTTATAATTTTTTTTTAATTGGGTATTGATAATAGTACAAATGTGGAGGTGGTCTACGTTTTTTAAAGGAAGTTATGGAGGGTAAAATGGGTTGTGGGTGAACCTTCCAAGTGCTACATGAAGAAAGGAGTGACCTTTCCAAATCAATAAACATCACTTAGTTTAAACCACTAATGATCTACATACATGTTTTGTGAATTACAAGTTTGTTATGTTTTAGTGAGATATTGGAACAACTCGTGGCTAAGCCTGTCAGCACAGAAGACTTGTTATTTTTCTGTTTTTCAAAGTAGAGCATACACCAATATGTAAATGTTTAAATGACATTGAAACAGGTCTGCACAAAAATGATATTTCTCAGATGTTTTTCGTCATTATAAATAATCCTGGTTGAAAACTCTAATGATAATTGAATGGGCTATGGGAAGGAGCACTTACAGGCAAATCTCCAAAATACACTGATCTAAAGGATGCACATGTTCACTTTTGTTCTGGACACATATGCAGTTGGTTAGATTGCATGGGGAAATATTGTCAGGGAAGAACAAGCTGTGCTTGAGGTCACAGAAAACATTTGAGCTTTCATCTCAAGCCATACATGAAATTCTTTCACTGTGTATATATATATATATATATTCACATATATATATAAATATATATTCAAACATCCCCTACTTAATTCTGTGCTCGAATCAGTGTCTTGATGCTTCACAGTTATGATTCCCACCTTGTATCATCAACAGCTCCAGGGCCCTTCAAGCCTATGAGTGTGTTTGTGTGTGGATAAACGAGCAAGACCTGACTGTTTCAAGCAATAAGAAGGGAGTGGGATTGTTTGTCAAGATGTGTAGGCCTATGAGGAATGAGATGAAAATAGAAGGCGAAAAGGGAAGACTGAGTGCCAGAAAATATCCCAAAATTTTTTAAGTATGAAATTTGGAGAACATGGGAACTGATAGAATCTCTTAGTTCCAGACATTTAGAATTCAACAGGCCTAAAGATTAGAATATGGTTTTCAGAAAACAGTCCAGCCATGGAGGAGGACAGGTTTTGGTCCAAAGTCGTTTTCTTTCTTCACATTTCTCTTTTGATAATAATTACATTTTGATGATAAGAGGTTCAAGAGCATTCCAAGACTTCTAAGAATTCTGTTACTGCTGCTTCAATTTATACATGGTAGGTCTTGATGGGAAATGTGAGATTTGTTCTAGGAATGTTAACATTTGTATATTGTTATTATGTATAGAGCTAGGATGAATTTTGCAGCCATCATTCATCATGGTAGAGATCTGCCATCCCATAAATGGTCTCATTGAAACTAGAGAATTACTCACAAAAGAGTATTAACATAAATCCTAAATCTTTTTACTATCAGAAAACAGTGAAAAATGTGTCATTTTTTGTTGTTGAACAAAACCTGGAACAATTCTGGTTTCATTGAAAAAGTCTCTAATTAAGATTGATATGAATTCAAACTTGCATCTGTATCCATCTTGCTTATTAAAATATATCTGATGACCTTTCTCATTTCTGTAGCAAATTGATTTAAAGTGAATTCTCCCGTGTGCCCACACACGTTGCTGTGCACGGAACAGAACAATCTGAGCTCCCTCTTGTGGTCACAAAACACCTCTCATTCCCCAGACTGAACCAAGCGGCTAAAATATTTCAAGTTTCTTGTGTAATTCCTGGACTTCATTAAAGGATAACTCTCTGATGTCACTCAGTATTAGTGAGAGATTTAAAAGCGTGGCACAAAAACAGCAAAAAAAAAAAAAAAGGATAGGACTGGGGTCTTTCTAACCAGAAAGTAAAAGCTTCTCTAAATAAATCATGCTTAAAATCCTGAATAATCATGTCAGATATGGAAGTGGAGAGTTCTTAGTCTAATAGAACATATTTTTTAGCCATTAACATAGAGATAAGAAGCATGTTCTCATTAAGATGGAAAGAATAATTTTACAGCTTCTGGGCTGACAGACACTGCAAAATAAGATACTCGTAGGCATTTAAAGACTGAAAATTCTTAGAAAACTGTGGAGAAAGAGAGTTCTTCTCACACAAAAATAATTCAGGAAGTGACAGCTTCATCAGTGGTGCTATTTTACAGGTTTGCAGCCCAGAGTCTGCTTATAATTACTCCTTGTTTTCCAAGATTACTTTTGCTCCTGTTAATGAATCAGACAGAAAACAAGAGTTTAATGGCATTGAAATTGTGGCTTTTTTTAGTCTGTACTTCATGCTCTTTTTTGAGGGAGTTAATGTCATGTGGTTCTTGCTGCACGTTTACAAAACAATTGAAAACTAGAAACTCAGACTTACTCTATTTCAAAGAGCATACAGAGATACAGATTCCTGTGTCAAATAGATACATCATTTTCCAATCTGTGATTTTAATTTTTCAGTAACTAAGTTGTTTGTTTTCATAAAAATGTTTGTCAACTGGAGAACCAGCAGGAAGTGACTTTGTTTTGACTGCTGCAGTGGTTACGGACACCTAGTCATTGTTATAATGACATCTTAAATAGTTTATTTTGGATGGTCCTTTTAACTATTTTAGGTCACCATGAGAAATACTGAACATCAGCTTTTGCATCAGATGATCAAGTGTTGCAAAGGATCTCTCCTACTCTCCTTGAAGAGTTAAGAGATAGCAATCCTGTTGTCATCTGTGTGATAGCTTTAGTTTGTCTGGGAAGCACTCCAGGAAAAACAAGGTCAGAAGGTATTCCCTGAAAAGAGTTATGTGTAGACAAGGTGACAATACACCTCCTCAGTGTTGAATGAGAGATGGATTGGGAGTGCTCATTAATCTTTTACCAAATATCCTTTCTTTGACAGAAGACAAAAGTTACACAAGAGTCAGAGACCTTACAAAGAACTGAAGAATAATCTGAGTGGGAAAAAGAATCAGATGAGTAGTTTATGCCCTTTTATAATTAGATGGAAAGCCTTCTGCTACGATACCTTTGTTCTAGACTAGATTTGCTTGCACGTGAGCGTGGATTTGATTATATTCAGGAACAATTCGGGTCATACTTTCAAAAGTTATCTGCTGAGGTTCTTTTGGTTGGAAGACTTTTAACAACACTGGCTGTATGGAGACTAAATGAGTGGTAGTGGATACTTCTGTTAAAAAAGAAGAAAACATGGGAGCATCTACTCATAGAGACAAACCTATTATCATCTGAGAATTAATCTCATGGAGAGAAAAGATGGAGACAAATAAGCAGCTCTGCTTTCTAGAGTGCAAATAACTTGTCAAGCTGTCAAAGAGAACCTTTTTACCATTTATCAGATTGTTTTATTCTTTGAAATGCTTAAACCTTCTGTCAACCACATTTGAACCCACTTGTTTAGTTTTCATACATTCTCTAGCCTACCTGCAAGAGAAGAGCTTTAACAAACGGTGATTTCCTTTAAAGCATAATTTACTTTAGGATGCACGTTCCAATCCATATGTGATTGCAAACTTTAAAGGAGTATAGGATGATGCAAGTTCAGCTGGGGAAATCAATTGGCAAACATTTTGATTTTTACTACTTTTTAATTACAAAATTCTAATTTTTTGGCTTTCGTGGAACAGCAGTTTTGATATGCCACAATTACTTGAGTAGCTCACACTTACTTTTCCTGCTTTTCCACTTTGCTTTCTTTATTACGCTCTTCAGTTCATTTGGCTGTTTTTTTGTCTTTCTTTTCTTGCTCTTACTTCCTTAACTACCACACCATATGAAGCCAGAGAAAACCTCACTAGCTCATAGCGTTGCTTAGCAATGTCATGCATCTCTTGTTGTCTGTTGTGAAGCCATGGCATCCTGGTCTTTCAACAAAGATTGCTATATCACTGCTTTGCTATAGGTCCAATTTTTTCCCTGAGATTTCTGATAAGAGATGATGTGTCTAGACAGCGTACATAAGAGATTACCTTATATCCATTATAATATAATTAGATCAAGCCATACCAAAGCTCACCAAGATTTTATGTTTAAAAGGTCAACAGCTTTTATTCCATATCTCAAAGATAAGCACCTTACATTGGGCTTAATATGGAGAGTGCTGTGCCTGAAAGAAAAGGAGCTTCAAAAGATTTCTCCTTCTATTATATCATTCAAAATAGACATTTGATACTGTAATACGTCCATTTTAACTTCCGTGATTCATGGAGCTGGAGATAAAAATAGGTCAGCTGTGCCCCTACTGGTACAGGATTATTCCCTGAAATATATTTTCTATTTCTAAGTCCAGAGTAGATTTAACT
The DNA here is from genome assembly GCF_036250125.1 of Pseudopipra pipra. NCBI lineage: Eukaryota > Metazoa > Chordata > Aves > Passeriformes > Pipridae > Pseudopipra > Pseudopipra pipra. Next base: position 1,979,955 of record NC_087554.1, read on the forward strand.
ATCTCCAGTGAGGATTTACATTTATTGAACTGGAGGGCTGTTCTTTGGTGGTCTTAATACATTATCATTTATTATTTGTATTATGGCAACAATTGGAGAGCTCAAGTGAAATTAGGATCCCACTGTGCAAGGTATTCTATGAACACATAGCATAAAGTAATTTTTCCCCTGGAGGGTTTACAGTCTAAATAGATAAAACAAAGATTGAGAAAGTGACCATACCAATATCCCCATTTTAGCAAAGCACAACTGAAGCAAAGAGCTGCTCCTGGGCTTGCTGATAATATACATAACAGACCTGATAAGTGAGTCCAGATCTGCTGCATTCCAGCCTTGTGCATTACCTAGAAACAGGTTTTTGCATTTGAAGTCAGAGCCCTTCAAGTTTTTGACCACTAAATATTTTTTTGCTTCTCTAATCTCTTGCCTCTTTTCTGATTTATAAAGTCCACCAAATCACTTTGAATTATGCAATTTTCAATGTTAAATGGTCCTGCTCATTAACTATACCACTCAAATACCTGAAGAAACTTAACATATAACCCACCTTTTTTAGAACTCCCTCAATTGTTCACCAAACAACTCCTTGAGTTTTTAAATTTTTTTTCCTCTTTCTCTGCCAGCTCCTTTCTAACTCTTCTCTGAGTTCATTATATCTTTCTTTAGCTTTATAATTCAAAATTCCCAGGATTGAATGCTGTATCACTGAACGGTTTTGCCAAAGTTCTACAAAACAGAGAAGCTGGCTTTAGTTTTTCCATGTAATCATTGCCTGGCATATTCTATAAGTGGGAATATTTCTCCTAGCAAATATTTCTCTGCTTTGTAAAGATCAGCATGGCAAATCTAAGCTGAAACAATACAGCATGGTTCTAAACAGCTTAGTGTTATGAAGTTACCATGTCAAATTTGCAGACTTTTAGAAACAAACTGTTGTGGTTTAACCCTGGATGTCAACCAAGGCCAACACAGCTGCTCACTCACTCCCCCCAACAGTGGGATGGGGGAGAGAGATGGAAGGGTAAAAGTAAGAAAACTCACAGATTGAGACAGTTTGGTAAAGCCAAAACTGCACAGGCAAGCAAAAAGCCCCGAGGAATCAATTCCTCCCTTCCCATGGGCAAGGAGGAGTTCAGCCATCCCTAGGAACAAATGGCTCCATAACGTGTAACTTGAGAAGACAAATGCCATCACTGAATGTCTGCCCTTTCCTCCTTCTTCCCCCAGCTTTATAGGCTGAGGATGACCCCATGGTCTGGGATATCCCTTGGGTCAGCTGGGGTCAGCTGTCCTGGCTGTGTCTCCTCTTGTCCTTGGAGGTGTATGGACCCTGTGCACTCCCAGCCTCCTCACTGGGAGGGTGGCAGTCAGAAAAGGCCCTCACTCTGTGAAATGACTGCTCACCAAAAATGAAAACATCTCTGTGCTATTAACACAAATAATAATACTGAAATTCAAAATACAGGAGGATAGCATACTCTGGGCTGTGGTGATCTGCATCATTGCTTGTCTGACAGTGGATTTGGAGACACATCTAAAAAGTTCCTCCCTGAATACTCGAAGAACATCATTTCAATAACAAAAGGGACGTGTTATTCATGCTCTTTCTGTGATATCTGATGGAGAGATCACAAAATTGTAGAAAACCCTGTGCTGGAAGTGACCCACAAGGATCACTGAAGTCCAACTATATGTCATTTTGGAAAACAGGCTTTCAATTTCCAAGTAGCTTTAGAGTAACAAAAGAAAGTAACAAATCATAGAACTCAACATCCCTTCTGGGGTATTCCTAACTCTATTACACATGCTTTCCACACACCATCCTTTTTTGCTACTCAGTTGCTGAAAATATTTCTAGCAACCTCTCCTTTGGTATAGCATTCCTTGAGGGGCAGAATTGCTGTAAAAGGGAGTCTTTTCACGTCTCAATTAATATTTTTCTACCCCCTCTCAGCCAGCCAACAATGTATTTTGTGATTTAATACTGAGACAACAGAAGAGAAAATGGCAGCAGATTTCAATATGTTAGCAGCAGAAAGAATGCTAACAGCTCACTATTTTGGGGAAAAATAGAAGCCAGTGTCTTCAGGCTCAGACATCTGTTTCATACAATATGCCAAGAAATGCCATAGCCGTGAGCTCTAGTATCATTAATTAACATAACATAGCTAGTATTGAAGTGGGGGCTTTAAAAGATTAAAGAAAATACATGTTGTATGAATATTTTGTGTCCTTTCTCGTGATGTTACTCACTCTGCTAATTTTCATTATTCTTCTTCATGATTGCCACCACTCACTTATTTAATCGTTTGTTTGTTTTTCTCAGAACTGATGACGCTTCAAGGACGCCGCGCTGTGCATCTTCTTCATCTGTAACCAGCCACTGAGAGGCAATTAGCGCTGTCAGGCCTGCTCACCAGCCACTGATGCAAACTTTTGTTCCACAGCACACTTGTTTGCTGATCACTCAGCGTCAGCCAAGCCCGCGGTGCCCTCCAGCCAAGGATGAATCTGTAACTAACGCAACACAACTGTTGCACCAACTGCGCAAACTGAGCAAGGAAGGGGCTGCTTTTGACCGTATTTCAGTTCCTCCTACTCTTTGCTCTGCCTGCAGTAGAGGGTTTACAATTTAGGATGGTCCTGGAGTAGCTGCCGTGCGCAGCTCAACCACTGAACAGGAAACAAGGGCACAGTCAAAAATGAACATAAAATATTTATTGTGTGTATGGGTTGGCTTTTATTCTTAGAGTGCCTTTTTTTTCCTGCTCTTCTCCTTCCTGGAGCAGTGCTTCAGATGCAAAACAAGAAAGCTACACTTGAGGCATGCACAGTTGAGTCTAGTGTACCAAGGCTTACTCTTGTCACATTGCATTCCATGTCTTTCTCTTCCACCCCTTGTGTGTGGGTGTGTGTGTATAAACTGCTTGGTTCAGACACTCTGTGTCTATCATATGTCACGTATGTCTAATCATAGGTTAGTCAGATTTGTAGGGTTAGTTCAAAATTCAATGTTAACTGACTTTTTGATTCTTTTTATTTTCCTAAGCACGTTTTGATGGTGCATATAGGCCATAATGAAGAAATAATACTGAATCTGCTCTGAGGCCTTGGAGAGTTGACTAGCCTGTGTTATTAAAAATAATGTAAAATGTTTTATTTCTTTTTTTATTCTTGTATTTTATAGCCTAATATTTTTTAAATTTTATGTGAAAACATTGTCTAATCCCAGCAGTTATTTTCAGTAAGCAGCAGATACTGCAACAACCGTGAAGCCCTCACTGATAATCATACTGGGCCATTTTTTTTTCTTGCAGTAACCTGTTATTCCTTGTTAGTTATTTACTATTTTTCAAATATAGCTAGGCCCTTATACTACTATTTTACCTCACATAGGTTATAGGAAATTGCAAATATTGTAACATGGTTTAAAATCAGATGAAAGGGAGGTATTTTTTTTTTCAATGGGATTTCAAAATCTGCATGATCTGTCATATCTATCTCAGAAGTTATACCACATAAAAATGTTAATTTAAACATCAGCATTAGAAAAGAACCTCGCTTACTCAAGGACATATTTTGATTTTCATGAAACCTAGACCATGAGTTTTAAGCTGATTGTGAAGGTTTACTAGCCCTCCTATGTAGACATACTCAGGGTAACAGCTTTGTGTTACAGCTGATCTGATATAAAATCATGCTGTTATCAAAATGGTGATTGGGTTCAGCTGGCTGCTGCTTGATCAAGTGTAAAGAAAGCAGACAGAAGAGTATGGTGTGAGCTGGGCTGTGGCAGAACATCTTTCCATGACCATGGTGAGATTTAGATTAGTTGAGCTGTAACTTTGAACTTTTTGCTTATTCTGGGAGTGTTTTCCTTTTGTGTTTGTTATTCAAAAATCTTCCTTTGTGGTACAGGAAAAAAAAAATCTGTGGAAAAAATATTGTTTATAGCTGATTTGATACCTCTGTTGGTAAAGAATAACAATTTTTCCTTAGGTGGTTAAGCCCTACTATTACCTGTATGTTGTTACTAACAGAACTAAAGAATTTGTACCAAGTACTGGCAGATGTGGTAATAAGGGCTCTTGTAATCATCAAAACGAGAGAGAAAGGGGATTATACAGTCACCCACAAGATGAGGGACTTGGAAGATTCTGACTCATTGTTGGCTGTATAAATAATATACAGATCTATATAACTACATAGGCCATGCTGCAGTTTTCTCTGTTGTTCTGGACAAACATGCTGTGTTTTTCTGTCTTTCTGGTGGATTTGTAAAACATAACATAATGGGACCCTTAGCAGGTTAGATAATAATAATCAAACAAAGCAGAAGGTTGTCTTGATTTTTTTCTTTTTTTTTCTGAATTGATATAAAAAATAACCTGACTGTTAGATATTTAAATATGTCATTATAAGGCATATATGTGTAATCTTGTCCTTGACTATAGATAGTGAGGATGTGTGAAATGAACCACAGGCTATGATAGATGTACTGATGGACCTGAAAGAAAGAAATAAAATAGAGAGACCATCTATTTTTTTCAAAAATAATTGAAAACTGTAGTTCATTTTGCACATGATGGTTCTGGTGGAAATTTCCTTAATGTCTTAGTGTTTGGGCTATAAATCATTAGATGCAATTTTCCATTTTCACTAATGTAATTGTGTTGCATTTGAACATCCTATTACAAGAAGACATGCAACTGAGTGGGATTTGTCAAGAGTTTTTGCAGTTAACTCACATAAAGAAGTTCTTTCTCTTTTGGCCCATCATCAGGCCTGAGTATAGTGTCAGACATCTGATTAACACAGAAAATCATAGGCTTGCTGAATCATTTGATATTTCTTGGAGAATAAAGGGGACTATAAAATAGAACATGAATAATTCATGTACAGGACTATCCAAAATCATTTTTTGATGATGTGATTTCTTCCCCTTTTCAGAACTGAACTTTGCTTTTAAAAGCCAGCGTGGTAAAAGTGTGTTTCTGTAGTGTGGAGACATCTTCCTTTTCAAATGTTTATCTTATGAAGTAGAAGTGTCACAAATGTTGAAAATAGGAAGAAGAAAGACAAAAATATATTGGAATTTCTTTACCACAGAGAACTGTAGGGTGTGAAAATAAACTGACTTGTTATTTCAGGAGATTTAGTCATGACAGCAGAAAACTATACTTTCAGTGGAGGGTACAACTAATTTTTAAGAGCATCACCCTGTCACAAAATGTAAACTGAGAACTTGGCACAGTATTTTTCTTCTGCAGAGTGCTTTGTAGGAGATGAAAAATAGAATCCTTCCCAGTCTGCTTCATTGCCACATTTAATAGGCTGTGCTGGGGTGCTAAGAAATACAATCTGGAAATTCTTTCTTTAGTGGTTTAACATGTTGATGTCCTGAGTGTTTTTTCTGCTGACCAGCTCACCTCTGGATTATCTCCTCTGTTTCAGTGGAGCAGACATGTTCAGTGGAACATTTCAGTGTTAGCAGACAAACAGGCTTAAGCAGATGAAGTCTATTACTATCATACCCTTCTCATTTTCCAGGCCCTCCCTCATTTTTGAGTCTGTATAGCCTGATTCCAACCCTTTTTACAGTTATCATGTCATGAACTTGCCTCCTGAAACAAAAGTTCTTGGAAAAGAACGGAAATTGTTATCTGTGGAGGAAGATAATAATCTTGTTTTGTGACATCGACTGTGAAGAAAAATAGGCTTTTATGATGAACTAGCTGAGCAACCTGGGAATACCAGAGTGTGTTGAAGTAAGTCTGCTACTTTGCTTCTGTTTAAGAGGGCTGTAAGTGCAAAAAGGTGCCAACTTGACTGTTGGAATATTGCAACATCTGATGAGGATTGCAGATGAAGAACTGGCACCTGGATAAAAAGAATAGAAGGAGAATAAGTAAGATGGGGACAAGGCAATATAGTGACAATTACACATTATGTTGTGAGAAAAAATGATGTGTAAAAGTCCTATGAATGCATTTGTGACATATTTGCTTGGGTGTGCTGAAGCCAGATTAATAGCTTATTGTGCTCATTGGAGACATAGGATCTTAGTCCTTCATTTTTGTCATCTTGTCTAAAATAATCCTTTCTTATTGAATTTTTTAAGCTGCACAGAAATATTATACTACTTTGTTGTGTAGATTCTAATTATACTCATTACAGTCCCATAGTACTGTTGCAGTCACCTTAGTATAAATGTGTTTTTTGCAGTACAGGTTATTTCCACGTGGAAAGGGGAAAACACTCTCTGTGGTCGGTTGAAGGCACTGCCAAAGCAATGCAACAGTAGTATCTTGTGCATGTCTCATTTGGGAGTATATTGCCTTAAACTCATAGTTACAATGAAAAGATGAATAACTCATGGAATCCAGTTTAAAAAACCACCAACAGTGTAGCACTTCAGCGAGTGATAATGGCAACTTGGAAGGGGCTTCAGTGCCTGCAGCACTTCCTACCAAAGTGATGGCTTTAAAAGCATGTGAGAGAGCACCACAGCACACTGTAAAATGTAATTAGAAGCAGGTGTATAAGAAAATGGTTGGGTTGACTTGTGGCTCATTTGTTTCTAGTAGTAACCAAAAATTTCTTTAGTAACTCTCCTGAAGCTGGATTCTTGTGTAAAACTTAGGAGCTTTATGTACGTACTTAATCTTGCATTATTAGTCAGAAGCCTCTGGAAAGAGTTGGAAACCACAAAACAGTTCTTGCTGTGAACAGGGGAATTTTTAACCCATTGGGGAAAACGGGAAAAAACAGAACTGAGTTGGGGGGGGGGGGGGGAGGAAGTGGAGAATGGAGTGGGAGATAGAAACGGGAGAGCAGAAGGTACTCAAGTTTTTGTTGTTTGTTTGGTTTGGTTTTTTTCATTGAATCTATTGATAAAAAGCTCAAAGGCTGCTTGGCAGTGACCTCAGTCCTGTTCATACGACCAGGGGAATGCAGGCGGGAAGCTAAAGCTTGCGTTTAGTCAGTGATCTGTGAATAACCCTCAGTCCCTTAATGACGTGAGAGAAGCCTCCAAAGAGAGACAGTGAGTCAGAGAGAAGGAGGCACAGAGATTGCTTGAACAACCATTAGCACGTCATTGGTAATCCCAGCGACACCTTTCACATCCCTGGCATTTGTCTCAATGCACTCCACTGAAGGCTGGTACTATGTTTTATTTAAGGCTTTCTCACTGCCTTCTGGAGACGTGTGTGTTACTGTAGCCTGACTGATTGGTTGTCTGTTATGTTTACTAACACTCTGAGATCCTGCAGGAGAGGGGAATCTGTGGAATTTCTACCATGGCTCAATACCTCTGGATTGAATCCGCTTTTTATGTTAGACACAAGGAGCAAAAGGGTATCCAAATAAACGTGCACGTGAAAGCAAATCTTTTATAGAACATTTGTCACACTGCATAAGAAAAAGTTATCTTGATGTAGTATTACGTAGCTGCTTCTGCCTACTTGTCATCTAGTAGAACTCTTGTGATAATATGTGTGTGTATACTGATGGGGAATGCTAATCTTCTGTGTTTTGTATCTCTGTCAAGCATTTGTGTTCGTCTAAATAGCTGCCTAGAAGCTGGACAAAGGAAAGATCAAGCCAAAAGCTTTTCAGAGGAATAAAGTCAGAGACCCTTTTGAGGTAATGCTTTGTCCTCATTCAAAAGAAAGCTATTCCTTGGGGCGGGGGTGTGGGGAAATCACAACACAGCAACAAAAGCTGGCAGTGAGCAGAGTTTAGGTGGCTGTTTCAAGAGGCAAAGTTTGTGACGTGGTCCCGGAGCTGCCGAAGTTGATCACAGCTGTGGCTCGTACAGCCCGTTCCTCTCCCCAGCCGTCTGTCCTTCGTCAGTGCTTCTGACTGTTTGGCTCTGCTTTCCATTTTGTCACCACTTCAGTGGTTGACCCTGGGCAAATACTCTCCTCGATGACTCAGTTTCTTCTTTTACCAAATGCCATGCTAGTAATCATGGTAATAACACGACTAGTATTCACCTGTATCTTGACACTTAGCTTTTTACAGAAAGTTTCAGACTTCCATCTGCAGTTTTTAGTTTTCTTTTTGGGGGAGAAAAAAAAAAAAAAAGAGAAGGAGTACCCGCAGCATTTGTGGGCACTTCTAATTTTAATATGAGTCTCATGTTGCGGCACCTCGAGGAGATAAGTTTGCTGCTAAGCTTTCTTTGGATTACAATTCCCATAATCCATGGCAGGTGAACATTCTCCTCACTTGTCTGATGTATAAGAGTGGCTGTGGTGCATAAAAGGAGAAAACATCATAGCTGGAAAGCATAAGGCACTGTAGTAGCATTAGCGGATAAAATATTCAAATTTATGCAACATAAATCTGAGTTTTTAGTAGGAAGATATTTCATTTTCCTGTCACTCTACTTTCTCCAAAGAACATAAATATAACCACGATACTTTCTCTGGGAGAAACAACTGAGCATTTCCTCCCCAAAGGGAGTGAATACCAGAATTTCTGCTAATAAAAGCTACAGACGTTTGGGAAAAATAGAGAGGTCTTCATAAGGAACAGCATTAAGCAGGTCTGCTCTTTCCCCAAGGGGCTATTCTTACAGTTGTATATCAAATAACATGTTTCCTTTCTACACCTTCAGTGAGGATGATGTAGGAGCAACTGTAGCACTGATACACTACCCAAAGATTCCTCCATGCTGAACGACAGAAAAGCTTTAGTAACAATTAGTACAAAACTAGACAAAGTACCTTACTTGTTATATTAAGGAAGCACCTCTTCCTCTAAAGTTTTTAGCACTCTTGCATGACACACATCTTTCCTCTTATAGTTGAAATAGATTCTAAAAACCTTTTTTTTTTTTTTCCTTTCCCTTTTTATCGTGAGTCAAAATTACTAATTTAGTGTGTATGAAGAACTTGGATTATCCAGCATGTGCTAAACATAGCTACCGAACATTTGCCACATGCCAGAACTTTGCAAATGTTGTTTGTGGAATTATTTATATTGACTACATTGGAAACATGGGTGATTAGCAATGATTATCACAGTAGTTTGCGAAGTCTTACAGATGGAACTCCCACTATCCTTTATGGACAGAACTTCTTGATGTGTATAAGATTTAGCTTGGCATTCCATGCATCTTTTAAAGGATGGCAACTGAGAAATGCAAAAGTGTGGAAACTGGAACAGCAGGCATAAAGGAGAGATGAGAATGACTGCAGAGTTGTTGTCAGTTGGTACCCATAGGCTTCCATTAATTTCCTGGCTGACTTCTGAGTGCCAGTACGATACCTTTGCTTCTTGCAGAGCAGAGTGGTGAGTTTGGATCTCTACCTGAGCTAGGGGAATTAGTTAATGTTAAATTCCACTGTTGATGAACCTCAAGGATTGAGTTCTTATAGTCATCTGGTACACTGTGTTCTGCAACATTCTGTAATAACATCAGGGAAAGGATCACTGAGCACTGCAGCCATCATTTCTGGCTAAGTAATGATTGTTTCTAAGCAGTGGAAATGTTCTGAGATGTATGAGAACTTTGTGGTACCAAGAGAAAGTGCAAGATGGTATAAACAGAAAATTACCTGTTTTGCAATGTGGTAAAAGTCAATCTCCTCTGTAACAAAATGACTTCTTTGGTTTTGTATTCACCTATAATTTCTGAAACCTACCTTATCTGCCTTTCACAATTATATCCAGTAGAATATAGAAATTTGTTTAAGTTAGAACAAACACTCTGCTTAAAACTGAACAAACTTTTTTTCCCCCCCTAAAATTAACAAAGGCTCATTAGTTGCTATTTTCATAGGAATAATTTTTTTGTCTGGAGAAACTACTTCTTTTCATTTTTTACACAGGTCTTGATCCTTTGATGTAGAAATACAGTTCAAACAAATGTCCATGTTAAATATATCTTGCCTCTATCCTATTGAGGATAATGCATCTGAATATCAATTGCACTTAATTAATTAGTTTAACTTTACAGTAGTTTACAAATAATCCCCATGAGTTTTGTTGCTGCCTACTTGCTTGTCTGTACTTATTATTATGTTCACTGAAAGCATAAATGTAATTAAAATGCTTTCTTAGATTTTTTTGCCTCCTATATCGGGATGTGTACTTTGTTTTTGTGCCACTTCAGATGACAATCTGTATTAAGATTCATGCTCAGATCTTCAGAAAATATCTTGGTTTTATCAAGTCTGGTATCCTGCAGGCCTGTACTTGGACACCTGTAAATGGCAGCTAATTAACTGAGCTCCAAGGAGAAGAGGGAAACAAGATTAAAATAAGGACCTCAATGGATTTTTTTTTTCTTTAATGGAGATAGCTATGGTATTTTTTTGACTCATAATATACTTTTGTTAGTTTTCTTGGTAATTTCTGATACTTAGAAACTTGACACCTAAAAATCCCAATGAAACAACTCTCTGGTTGGAAACAAGTTTTTGATGAGTAATATAATACCACAACTAATTGATGCTTTTAAAATAGCTGTCCAATGTTCAGTTGAGCATAATAGCTGACTGATATACCAATATATATTGGTATAACCCCAGTCTCGTTCTCAGAAAATATTTAAATATTTTAAATTTATTAGGTATAGAGTGTTAAAAGTTTGGGTATATTTTTCTTCTGCTTGCCAAGAGAGTTTTTGTCTTGTAAGGAGTCATTCCTGTCTAGAACATACTGTATATATCACATCCTAAACTGACAGTAAGACTGCTGCAGGGGAATGGCCACAGGAGGAAGTTCCTCCCTGCCTCTGCCAAAAAAACCTCGGAGTACCACTTAGCAGGTATACATAAAGGTCCAATTCTCTGAAAATTTAATTCCAGAGTTTGAATGTTGTCCGTCCAGAAACATTCCGGGTACTCCTTGTGTGCTGTGGGGTTACAAAAATGGTATTATAGACTTGAGTGAGGGACCATCTCTTGATCATAGTGTTCATGTGAAAGTCAATCACACAGTGAGCAGTTGCCATTCCATCAATCATAGGGAGTTTGTTAAACTTCCTATAAACAGCACCATTCTGGACCAGGTAAATCCATGTAACATGGAAGTGTTGTAGCCCACATGCATTTGCAAACTCTTGTCAAAGGATCTCAAGCCTAATTTGCACTGAGAGTTCTATAAAATTTTTCATATTTGCATGAACACCTTTTAAATCCCCAAGAATAGGAATGCCAAACTCTTTAAATTGAAGCAATACCCTAAATGCATTAAGCTCTAATTTAACCCACTAGAGACAAGTTAGAGATTAAGGCAATTGGCTGACCATGAAAAGAAATTTCTGTGTATAACTTGGCCAAATAAAAAGTATTGAGCAAAAAGGTTATGATATTTGTTAACATGTACTCGAAAAGGGCAAATACTGAGATAAGGGAATTCTTATTTTAGAATAGTTGGATGAAATTAAGCAAGAAAAATCAGCTTGAATCATGAACTACTCTTTGCAGTGAGATGAAATACTAAACAATGGAAAAGCCTCACGAGAAAAGTAAGAGAAAACTGAAAATTTGCATTATGTGAAAATCATTTTATGATAGATTTGGAATGTATCTGCACTGTATTAGGAATGGATAAATGGCATAGTAACAGTGGGAATCCCTAACCATGATTGCATTTAGCCACTAACACAGAACATATAGAATACAAGTAATTAAGACTGTAGAATACAGTTACTCTGAGAAATATTCCCTTATGGAAAAAAATCATAATTGCATTCACTTTTTTTGGTAAGATTTAATTATTATGTTAGAAAAAAATATTTTTACCTACCTAATGGTGACCAGTTTGGGGTTTTTGTTTGTGGCTTTGTTTTTGGTTTGTTTTGTTTAGGGGGGGTTTGTTTGTTTCTTTGTTCGGGATTTTTTTTTTTTTTACTTTTCTTTTTTTGGTCTTAGTGGTATGTGCTTTTTCAAACTAGATGAGTTGCAGACACGCATGTATGCGCAAATTTAGCACAAAAACCAGCGTAAAAAAAAAAAAACCCCGGAGCATCAGAGTGACTCTAAAATGCATTGTAACTCTTGCAAAAGAGATGTTGTCTTCGCTTTGCAGAAGGGTTTTATCGTGCTCACAAGTATATATAGCTGTGAGTATGTCGAAAGCAGCTAGCACAGGATCACTTGGCTGAGTGGGAGGTGATGCAGGACTGTGCTATTAGTGAGCAGGAGGTGGGAGGTGACTGGGGCTGATGGGCAGGTTGGATACAGTATTTATACACATATGTTTACAGGTATTTTTAGATGAGATATAAATATTACAAATGTTAAATTGATGAGATAGCTTGCCTCAAGGGTGGATAGAATGATGCAATAACTCAGAGTGAGGCAGCATAGTAGAGTGGACTGAGCATGTGAAAATGCAGTTTTTAGTCCTGATAGCTGCACAGTAGTACCTTCTCACGTGTTCTTCCCCATGTACTCTATAAGAGCTTTGGCTGGACATATATGCTTAGGTAGGGCATATGTATTGTATTTCATTTATACTTGTGGCATGGTTAAGGAAAAATGATGACATCCGTAGTGGTTAGTGATGTAGAGATGTGGGCAGTAGCAGTGGAAGAAAAAATGCCCCCTGTAGAAGGATTTGATGCAATTTGCTTTATCTTAGATTTTTTTCCTATTCTCTTGCTCAAGTTGATGTTCCACTCATTAATTTCTGTTATTGGGTACACTCATGCGGTCTTCACAGACTTTCTCACTTAATATGTGTTAATTAAATTAGGCCTAAGATTATTTTAATCATAATATTACTTTTATTTTCTTTTTTAGAGTGTGCACAGATTTGTCTCCAAGTTGACCTGCACACACATTGTCAATATCTCTCCAAATTATCTCCGTCTGTTAGTCACTGTGCAACTTTGAGGGGCCAGATCATGTTTCCTAATCCTGACAATGTACAGCAATTTAAACAGCTAGTTTTCCATCCCTGTCTAACCTGCTTAGTACTTCTCTGCTTCTGTCCCTGCCATTGGATCCTCTCATAGACTGTATATCCAGGCTGGATATGCCCAACTGCATCTTTAACATCTGCCCAATATCACTGACACAGCTTCCTTGCCTGTCCCTATTTCAGCTGCTCAAGTTCTAATGGAATCTAGCTGGCAAACTGATTGGTCTCACTAACTTTCCTTTGTCTTCATTTTCAGTTTGATAACCAAAGACCCAGAGTGTCTGCAGTTTTCCTGATATTAGTAGTGGTAACGGAGAATTTGTTTGGAATTCTTGGGAGGACTCATCCTGCCCTGGGTTTGACTGGAAAAAAGATGCCACTGGTAGGATTTAGGCCTAGTGTAGTCACGTCCTGTGGGTGAGATGTAGAAAAACTGAACGAGATCAAAGGATACACAACTATTACTGGTGTGAGGATAAAGTGTACATCTGTGACAGGCCATAGAGAAGGCTGGGAAGCTGTGCACTGTAATTCTTATTGCCCAACAAACTGAGATACAGGGTTGTCATGGTTTAGGAATGGTGTTCCTCAATTTAGTGTTCCCACTGAAACACCCCTGGAACCAGGGCAGTTGTGGATTCTGAAAATATGATAAATTAAATGGAAAATTTAAGCTCAGTTTAGGCTGCTGAAATAGTGTAAAAGTTCAGTGTATATGTATCTATTGTTATCATATACACAGTGTTAAGTAACTGCTCTCTTAGCATGGAAACACCTTGGTATCACTCTTGGATTCCGTCTCTAAAAGACTCCAGAGGAGAAAAATGCTGTTATTGTCTTGTACAGATAGATTCAGGTAGTGCCCTGGATAACTAAATTTCTTGCCAAGGCTTTATGGCAGCCCACAAGTAAGCTTTCCCAAGTAAGATCCATGATGTCCAGACAAACATTTGATATGATAAATTTTCATTGACCTGTTTACTTAGTTGCTTACCAGCAATTGGGACAGCACACCTGGGGTCTGGACTAACTGCTAGATCAGAAAGTAGAGTCTCTAGCAGTTCTAGCAGCTGAACTTCAACACTCAGAAAGCCCATAAGCCCTTTTCTTGAAAGCATAGTTTCCAAATGAACTCTAGCAGTGGGCCTAACTCTGAAGGTGCAAAGCTTAAAACTTATGTGAAACATGCACACTTTGCTTCTTTCTGATACTTGCATTGTCCTCACAAGGACCCATCCTACTAAAGACTTCTTAATCAAAAAAAACTAGGGGTCTAACATCAGGCTGTGCCCCAACTCTCTCCCATCCCTTGAAGAAGGTTTTATTATCCTTGTATTATTGCATTGCTCAGGCCTAAACTCACAGTGTACCCTTACAGAACATAAGGAAAGAGAAGTGCACTGAGGAAGCAGAGTGCATCAAGAGAAGGCCACTGCAGGTTTTGACTCTTAGTCAAGATTCCGAATGGTAATGTATGTACCTGTTTGCTTCAGATTTTTCATGTGCCTTTTGCCTTGTATATATTGCAAAAAGTGCTTCAAACGTGTTCAAAAGTGCTTTCCATCTTCCTCCGACCAACTCCTGTTAAAATCTAGATCCTTTGGCTTGAAATAATGATTGACACTGTGTTGTGTCTCATACATCATCTTAGATGGAGATCCTTTAAAAAATAAATGTGGCAATTAAATCCCCAGGCTACTTCAGTTTGTGTACTCTTTACCAGTTACTTTTAAAAAAGCTGTGCAAAGTTTTCAGTGAAACTTCCAGCCCCTCTTCAGTGTCCTCCTGAAATGTATATCTATCTTGCTTCATTTGCACTGTCACAGAGTGACAGTTTGCTTGTGCCAATAGAAAGGGATTGTTTTCGTGTGATCTATGACACTCAGGGTTTTCAGAAAACTTGTTGGCATTTCTGCTTAGGAAATAAATGCTTTTCAGCTCATTTCTGGCATCCCATAACTGCTAAGAGTATGACTGTAAGAGCTAAGGCTTCATGCTTCCTCACCACAGAAGGGTCTATCATTTGTGTGGTAGGTCTTTCCCAGGCAATACTCATTTGTGAGGAGAAGGAAGCTGAGGTGGAACGAGCTCGAGCTGAAGTGGCAGCTGCAATCCAGCCCTCTGTAGTAATAGGTGTTTCTAGGGATGTTTACTGAGGGACTGGTTGTGATCAGTGCTGTGCTAGGGAAGGACTCCATGGAGACTGTCTTTGATTTTACCCAGGACATGAGACCTGGTGGAAAATAGTTTAAGCTCACGTATTAATAAAAGCAATCCCAATTTTGCCTTCACTTGTATGTGGGTCACCTGTATCCTTTGCTGCATGACTCCAGAGGCCAGGCAATAGCTTCTCCCCACTGAGCTCAACATGGTGAGTGTGTTCCACTCAAATTACACGTTTCCATACTGAATCCCACAAGGCTGTTAGCTCTACAGCTGCATTTCAGCCTTCCCATGTCATCTCTTCCTGAGACCTTGTCTCCCCTCGTCTTTTTGCACCAGAAACTGTGGGAGTACTGAGGATGCAGAGCTGGGTAACCAGCTGCTGTCAGCTGCTTTATACTGCTAGAACATCAGAAAAAGTTCTGGAAAGCACTAGGCTGTAGCCCAGCAATGAGGCCTGTTTTAGCAAATGATTGGGCAGGGGTGACATAAATGTCCTCTTGCAAGCCAGTTTGAGAGGAAACAGGTGGTACATGGTTATTACAAGAGAACAACTCTTGGAATACAACTGGAAAGAACTCAAAAGACAACAGTGAGTCCATTGTAAATAAAAAACAGGGTATGATGTAACTGGCTTGTGATAAGCAGGGGTAACCAGTGGGCAGCCAAGGACATCATGTTTTGTTCTTTTGTATTAATCACTGAGTAATTATGTGGCAGCAAATGGCAGCAGCTTAGGTGAGAGATTCCATGTCTCTGCTGTGCTGCTCTCCAGCAAACCTTCTGTTCCTGGCTTTAAGGGGGAGTTTCCAATTGTATTTGCTGGAAGAGATCAATGGGCCTTCTCATTAATATTAGGGAAGGTCCCTGACAGTCCAACTAACAGGACACAACGGATCTGAACGCAAGGGTTTTCCTGACGTTAATAGATGGTGACTCCTTCTATGAAAAAAAAATAGTAGGCATAGTCCTGAAATGACAGAAATAAATATTGATCTTCCTGATATTTTTAGATATTATCAGCTGACAGGGCAGATTGTGAAGGACTGAAAAATGACGAATGTAACTATGACTCTCTTCCTCCCCCCCTCAAAAAAAAGGAAAGTGGGGGGTAGGGGGAAGAGAGAGAAGAAAGAAGGCTCTGCTGGCAGCCTCAGGATAGTTAGTTTCAAAAGCATGTGTGGGGGAAAATATGAGAAACAATCTTGTGGGATTCAGTGAGGAAACACTTCAAAAATATAATTTGATTAGGACACAGCCTGTATGATTCAACGAGGGGGAGGAGGTATTGCCTGGAATATGCATCTGACAAACTTTCACATCAAGAATTACTAAATTACTGTCATGCAACCATGAGGTAGGGGCCAAAACTGCCTTTTTTTTTTTTTTTTTTTAATTTTACAAACTCATGAACTGCAACTTTTTGAGTTGCTGGCATCTGTGACGTGAATCAGCACCTTGAGTTACTTTTGCTTCTGGTTCCATTGATGTATTCCACTTTCTTATTTTTATCACAGTATCGTGTGCTGCATACCCTTCCCAAGCTCCCTGTTGGACTGGAGAGCAGGAAAGGAAAAGGAATCCTTCACTTACAATGGGCAAGAGAATATTAGATTTAATATGAAGATGATTCAGGCTTTGTGCCTGATCAGGTGGACTTTGGCATCATTACAGAACATCATTAATTCACTGATAATTGTTTATTATTTGTTATTTTATTATCTGTATTGCAGCTGTGCCTACAAATGCGTTGCTATGAGCATGTAGTACTGGCCAATACGAAGAGAAATTATGTAGGTGGCATCGGAAGAGACATAAAGTAAAAGAAAGACACAATTATTTACAGAAGAGCAACCAAAATAGAGAAGTATTTAAGCATTTGAAGACTGCAGCCTCTAACCTTTAGCTATATAATGCTATATTTTACATCATAACACAAGGAGATCAGGCTGCATCACAGTGTGGGACCTTCTCCACTAGCAAAGGAAACATGAAGGACAGAGGTGGTTCTGAAACCTCCTTCCTTTTAGTGACGTTTCTGTCAGGGCTTCAAGGAGGATTATGCAGTGTACAATTGTACAAGCAGTACAATGGTAGTCATTTTCTATCAAAGAACTGAGCTCTTATCACAGCTTTTCCTTTCTCTTCAGCAGGTGATCCTTGGGTCTGGTTTTTGGTACACTCATTCAGGTAGAAAGTTGTAGAGTGTAATTTTTACTTCAGATCCAGATATCCAGCTCCTGGAAAGCAGGCAGCCAGAACTTGGCTCTCAGCACTCTCCAGCACCTTGCTAATGACCTATAATCGAAGATCTGTTTTGTTGTGAGGGAAAATGACAGAAAGTAAATATTCAAAAAGGTGATGATCTGCCTAGCGCAGTGTCTGGAGGATTCACTTGGAGAGAAGAGACTGTGCCATCTCTGCTTTGATGCACTTATCCTAAGTAATTTTGATATGAGAGCTGCAGGTAGATTTAGAAAGGTAAAGAAAATACTTTCTTTCCAAGACTTGCTGTCAATAGAGAAAATTCCAGAGGGGACAATAAATACTCATGTATTTTCCATGAGCATGTTGTTAATATAATATGTTGTCATTCAGGAAAAATCTTCCATCTTAATATTGATTTATCCCATCGAAAAGAAAAAAAAAGAGCCTTTTTTTTTTTTTAATATCTATTGGCAAGATGGTGTGTTTTTGTCTTTAAGATATTTAGGAAACCTAGAACTGAATGAAGCAGTTTAAAAGATGCTTATTTCCACCAGGTCAATTATAAGATATTAGGACTGAATGAAAGTAAAAAACTGACATCTGTACAACATTCCATTTTGATGCCTATTCTATATAAAAAAATGTTATTTATTGGATGCTAAATAGTTATTTAGTTTATTTAGTATACTATTTTAAACATCTTCCTCAAAAGTACAGTCCTAGAGAGAATTGGACAGAACTACTAATCTTTGCTTTGTGTTTGTATTTGCAGGCTCAATTCAGCAATACCTGCTTAAAGTTAATCATATTTCATTTCTTCACTGAAAGTCCATTCTAAAAAACTGAAACTCATGAGACACTTTAACTACAGACAGAAATGAACTGAACTAGAAAAAAATTGACTAAAATGCTGATAATATTCTGTCTTACACCTGGTCTTGTCACTTAAAATCAATTGGATATGTGATTGCTGGATATGCTCTGTGTTCCTCTGATTTCCAATGAGAACAATGAAAGGATACCCAGTTTCATGCAAAAACTTTCCCTAGTGTTATACAAAACTGTTAATTGTTTACCATGCTTTTTTTCACCACATTTTGTTAAGTCAGAACTTTTTAGGGATGGTATAATGTTACTTAAACTAAAAAATGTATAAGTATAAAGTATTTAGAGTTTGAGAAGTTTCAGGGCTAAAAATTTAAATTAATACTGCCTTGAAAGAAAAACGGGTTGTAAGTTGGTGTTTTAGTTCAATGCTGGTCCTATAAATAGGTTGGGAACTGTCGCTCCGTTAATTTAGGGTTATTTTTAAAAAAAATAACAACCCCGTGAACATATGCAGTAATTAAATGATTCATATAACTGAGGCTAGGCTTTTGAAAGGGGAGATTTCACCTGTTGAGGGATTCACTAAGACAGTGAAAATGAAGGCTATCCTCTTAGTAATAATTATTAAGGTCAGACTCAAAAGGTCAGAACAAAAAATTTGCAGATGTTTGAAGTATGAAATGTGAGAACCACTGTATATCTCCTGATTTTCTTTCTAGAAGTAATTATACTGATGTTTTTAAATCAAACTGATCTTTTTGTTGATTTGATAAGTTTGCTAATTTATATATTTTCCTTCATTCTTAACTATTGAGAAAATAATAAGTGTTCCAGAGAAACCTGTTGTTCAGTTCCCTGAGAAAACAAATGCCTTCAAAAACCAAAGACCTCTTGCTAAAATACATGTCCATGGACTTTATAGGGGAAAAAAGAGTTCTTTTATGATATTACCTCTTTTACTGTGTTTGGCTTAGGAAAGTAACTGGTTCTTTCTAACTTTTGTTTAGGAAAGGTTTCCTTTGTCAATTGTATGAATAAATATCTTATTTTAAATTTTTTTGGAGATAAATGACAGTGACCAGCTTTATAGGTGGAAGCCTCAAAGACGTTATTGTATATACTACAGGCAAGTGCAGACCATTTTAGTTGAGGAGAACTTGTAGCTTCTTCTCTTTCAGCAACAGTAGGGAAAAGAATAATTCTGAAAAACTCACAAACTTTCTACCAAAAAGCAGGACTAGAATTGTTTGGTTGAAGACCAGAGCTCATGAGATCTATCAGGGGAAGTATTAGAAAGTCACAATGGTGTTTCTTACAAAAAAGAAGTGATGCTTTTCTCTCATTTTCTAATTATCTTCTATTTTCTGGAAGTGGGATTCCTCACATCTATATATAAACTCTTAGAAGTTGTTGTATAATCTAAATAAGCTGTATAGAGAGTGATGAGAAAATGACGTTTGCAGGATGTGGCTCATCCCACATATTTAAATCACTATTGACAAGCTTCTGACAACTTTCTAAACTGAAGTGCTTCATGTTTAATTTGTTCAACCATTCCTCCCCGGTTTCATTCCTTATCAGTTCCAGATAGAGTCTCGGGTTATTACACGGTTGGCAGGAGACAGGACTTGCACAGGCACTGCAGCAAAAACAGCATTTCTGGGTCAGTGAACTTCCTCCCTTTCCAGGCAAGCTGCCCTGGGACCCGTTCAGCTCTTTTTCCTCACACAGAGCACAACTCCAGGGTTTGGAGTGAAAGTGGCATGATTCACAGTTGCATCCCAGCCTATTCTCTACTGCCACATCCACTTAAGCTTCAAAACAAGTTCTTAATGAGTTTAATCATATTTAAAATTTTAATCTTTTTCAACATTATTACAGTTGCCTTTGGCAAAAATCAGTCGTATACTGAGCTCCACATGACTCAGACCCAAACCAAGTTTCGTGTATTCAATTCCTTGTGAATCACCAGTTCTTTAGACAGGCCTTTAATTTTTTGGGTGTTTTTGCACCTTTAATTACATTATTGTGTGTGTGATTAAATGGAATATCTAAGAAATGTTACTGACTGTTACAGACTTATTCACCATCTAGTCAGAATGGAATTGAAACATATCCTCTCTCTTCCTTTCTCTCTACAGGCTGACATAAAAGATGAGTGGGTTTCAGGGATTCTTTCTTGAGGATATCTATCTATTCTTGCTGGGTTGCATAATCAGAAGTGGAGATTGTGGCCTATTATATCTCAAATAATAGCTTTTTTTGAATCCCAAAGGTCTTCCCTTACCTCAGCTTCAAGCCTACAAATAACATGATACTTTTTGCCTTTGAGGTCATCATTGGTAGATCTGTGATAGTGTATTTTATTCTCTGTTCCTTGCACATTCCTCACATATGTCTGTGTGAAATTTGAAAGAGATTCTGCAAACCTTAGTCATGGGGAAGCATAATGTACAATAATGCCTCTTTGAAATGCAAGTTCTTTATTCTGG